>NC_030677.2:106243535-106523535 GCF_000004195.4 Xenopus tropicalis
TGCATGTTTTGTTTAACTAGCTGCTTAATTCAAAAGAATACCAATGTCACCTCTTTACAGGGGTATTTGGACAATGTGGGAGCTTTCATAGTTAGAGAATATGATTCGTTATGCTAAAGCCACCCAGCACCTTCAAGGTTAAATTAATTCTCTGCCAGCACTATCCTCACCAGGCAGTGACATGTAGAATAGATGTGACCTATTTTTATACTCATGATGGTACTGGAGGGCTAATCCCCCAAGGACCCCTCCTTCCCCAGTATGGCTGTTCCCTCTCCTGCTTCCCCTCCCTCCAATGTTCTCTCCTCCAGCACAACACAAGATAAATCTGTGGCTTTGCTCTGCATTTCATTATTGAAAGTTTCTTTGTTTCCTTATTTTTCTGCAGTTTCTCTTTCACCTTTTATTTAGAAATAAAAATAAACTTAAAATATCTGCATAACATCCATATACAAATGAGTGTGTGTACAGTGACGACACTCTATGTAATATAAGTGTCAAATTGTAATCATTTCATTAGATTAATATGGCAGACTAGAAAATAAATAAACAAAAATAATGAGATGAAAACAGACACAATTTTGTGTACACAGTACAGATAATAAACACACCATACACTACACCAAGACTAGTAGCCCTCTTATTACTATTATTATTATTAACATGTATATGAAACATACAAGATTACAAGCAAAAACAACCATTAAACATTCAAGAGTTAAAGAGGCTCCTGCCCAAAAGAGCTTACAATATAAAAATAAGAAACATGGCAAACAAAATGCTCATTACATGTTCCATGCCTGTTGGTGCTTTATGAAGCACCAGTAGGTGCTTAGAAGATATATTACTGAGCTATATGTAATGTATCAATGGGATATGGCCTTCTGGTAATTCAGAGCTTTCTGAATAACGACTTTCCATATAAAGAGCCGATATCTGTACCAACCTTTGCAAACCTTTGACTCTGCTTCAAACTGAATCAACTTTTTTTTTTTAATTGTTCAGCTTGTTTCTTTTAACACCTCTTTTTCATATTGGAACTCTGTCCACTGTGACACGCAGCTCTTTTATAAACTATCCATAGCCTCAGCCATAAAGCAAAAAGGAACTGCTGAATTTAGAGAGACAGGAAAGAAACACAGCCTCAAAACACACAATTGAATAAAACTTTTTCAAAATGTAATTTTATTTGAGCTTCAGTATCAGTACATGTAATATATATATATATATATATTTACAGGTCTAAATGTATGTTTCATTATTATATCTTATATTGTGTGCATGATTTGCTGAAAAAATTTTATATTTTGTATCTCTGTCTATACAACTTAGTGGAGGGAAAGTGCCTACAAAGCTACACAAGTAACTGTGTCTGGTAAAAAAAAACTGCTGCTCTTGATATTCGTAACCATAACATGGATTGTTTAAAATGAAAATTCTGAACATAAGTCCCCCAATTCATTTCTCAGTGCTATAGAAATGACTTTAGAAAACTAGACTATATTCTGCAACAGTTATTACATGGCACACAATTGACCACAAAGCTGCTGCTTGATATTCATGTAGCTGATCTCATACAACTCCATTGTCATGTTTTATTACTTCCCTTTATAATTATATTTCTGTAAGAATATCAGTTTCCCCAAAGACTTTACATCAAGTGGCAACCATGTTTAACCACAAAAGATGAGTCATTTCCTGCTTTGAACATAAAATAGCTTAATATTATTCAAATTCCCAAATATGCTTGTATGCCCATGAAAGATTCTGATAGATCTGGAAATCTACACAACAATACTTTAGTGCTTTTGTTTCAGAAAGGTGCAAATCATTTGTATAAGTGATACCCAACTCTCATGTCATCTCTTTATTATGCCTATACATGACTGACAGACCATTTCACTGAACCTCCAAATGAGAAAACCTGTAAAAATAAGTGAGAAGCACAAGACCATATCCTGCCTAATTCAGCTAATTGAGTAAATTGAGACCATTAACCAATTAATTTAGATCAAAGCAAAAGAGAGCTACTGTGTCAATTAAGTGTAGAGCATGTGTAAACACAACGACAAAGTAACACAGGCAGAAACAAAGGATGGGTGACAGCTCTAATGTAGTGAGTGTTTTAGTTATAGGACATTTATAGGGTAATTAAAATGTTGTTTTGGAAGATTTGCCATAACGTGTTTGGGTTTTATTCTTTTTTATTAAAGGGAAAATATCACTGTGAAGCAATGATTTAGTATTTAGGGATTGCAGGTATGGTGCCACAGAAAGAATATCCAAAACAAACAAGGAGTCACTAAGGGACTATACTTTGTTTGCCAAGTAGAAAAGGTTAACATTTCAGCCCATTTCAGCATTTCTAGAAGCATTTTCTAGGGTATTTTACACTGGGGCACCATGAGGACTATCTTTTTTTAGCCAGAATTTTATTATTGGGGAAATCTTAGCAAATATCTGCATGTTTTTGTTTTATTTTGTCTATTCTGCTCTACTTTCTAAAGGCCATTTTATATATCAGCATGCAATATCCATTTAAACTGAAATGTATTCCATAGGATAACAGTGGTTTCACTATTGTTCTGTCTGTCCATTCAAGTCTATTGGGTAAGTGCAAGTTGCAAATTTTAGGTGCATGAGTAAGCCATCCTGCCCTAGTAACTGACCATAAGTCAACTTCTGTACCTTCTTCAGGAGAGCCACTGTCATAGAAATTTCAAAGCTGCTCTGGTAGTTTAATTGGACTTTAGGATGTTTAATTTAAAAGCAAGCAAGAACAGTTCATCTTTAGTCTATTTTGAATGTACCATTCGTAGTATCAATATCTTACACATTTTTATTATTGTTTGTAAAATTTGCCTTGCAGGGATCCTTAAGCTATCTCCTTAAGAATGGCTCTCTGTGCTGTTTGCGGTGGGTCATCATGATCCCCCTAAATAGTAAATGCATTAATTAAAACAATTTTCCTTAGTGATTTTAAACAAGTTTTTGGGTTACAAATCTGATGCTGCAATTTACCTTGGTTCCCCTAACAAAAAATTAAGAAACACAGCTTTATTAGAATATAATGGCAAGTCATTGCATTTTATCTTCACACATCCCCAGTGCCTGGGGTAAATCAACAGAGTAGTGCATCGTGGTTCACAGTGTACAACAAGAAGAATGTATGCTGGTCTCAGTGACTACTGCATTGTGATAGGGATATATAACTAATAATTTCTTTTGTATGTGGGAAAGAAAAATCTTATTTCAAGATAAAGCAGGGTACATTGTTTTACCAATAGCAATGCCTTACAAAACAAAATATATTGCTTTAGAAAGCATTCTCAGTAAATGTGTCTGAACTGGTTACAAAAGAAATTTAGATGTTGTCCTTAGAAAAGAAAACCCTTTTTTCCATGTATCCAAAATCGCAAAAACCTATGTTAGGGTAAAAATGTATATCAATAGCCATTCCTTCACAAAACATCTATACAGGTTTTCACTGTGCTACTATTGTGTAATAAATATAATGAACTTCACAGACACACACAGAATAATATATTTACTAAAAAAAATATATGAATATTGGAATCCCCATGAGGAATTCTATAAGTATATAAAAGTATGACATCATAAGCCTAGTGTTTCTGTACAGGAAACGGGGCTCCAAGTTAACTTCTAATATACTTGTGTTTTAATGCAGGGGGAATATTATTCTTTATAATACCCATTGTTGACACAACTGACTATACTGACAATAATGTACCCCATTTTGTAAAATAAATCAAAGTGCCCAAGGAGTTCTATGACCATACGAAGGTGCAGGGACACAGGCCGAGTAATTTTATACAGGTCATGGAAATCATAGGCACTTTTAATAATAATAATACATACATTTCAATCACCGATGCAATGTTTTTGGTGTAAATTCACCCAGCATAAATCATTTTTGTTGGCAAATCAGTTGCATTTGTTTTACTTATATTAACATGTATTTTGGTTGATATTTCACAGTCTCTTACCTGTACAATATGTGAGCAAAACATGTAAGTCTATTACAGGAATTTCTACCTTGTAAATGGGTGTCTTTTTGTATGTAGCTAAATATATACATGTATGTGTGTATATTTACAAACAAAGGCAAGGCCAAGTTGATTATATGTATTGTAGACAGAAACAACAACAGCATAGCAGCATAACAAATCCCAGTTCATGCGTGTGGTAACCCCTGAGTGCCTCTGGATGACAGTGATATCACATTTCCATTTGCAGTGTGAAATCAATTATCTTTTAGTCTGAACACGCACTCTCTCAAGTTTAGTTCCTCTACCTCAGCAACAATTGCAGGCCATAATTTGTAATAAGTGAGGGCTGGTTGCTTCTTGCAAAGCAAAATCCATGCTCCACAGCTCTCTGGTAAAGCTAATCTCAATAAATTACCTTTCTACAACAGTAAGTTTTCCCTGTATAATCTAATGTAGACGTCACAACTATTCTGCTTGGCAGTAATCTGAGATGACAGATGCATGGCATTATGGCAGCTCATAGTACCATGAATGTAAAGTTGACAGCAGATAGTATTTGGTGCTGAGACAGAAAGCAAAAAGTATATGAGGGATTGAGTTAGGAAAGGAACTTGTGTTCTGCAGTTTAATTATTATATGAAAAAAGCCAACACATATTCAGATGTGTGTATGTCTTTCCATGGCAATCTTACAGATGGGTAGAATACATAGGTAGTCCAGATATCAAAGTAAGGCTATCTTGAAAGTGTGTATAACATATTTGTTTTATTTGTTCCTTATTTTAAAACCTTATTTTCCACCAAACTCTGAAATATAATGGATGAGTCCACAAAATGAAACACTGGGCCTCATCATGGAATAGGTGTCAAATATTTGGGTAAACATACTAAGGATGGGGAACGTCCAATGTAAAGCTAATCTGCTTTCGAATATGGATAGGAAACATCTTCACGGTCAAAATAGCAGTTCCTTCTCTGTTGATCTATAGTCTTTATAGCACCACCAGCAGCAGGATAGCAAAATCATTTCTCAATGCAGAAATATTTTAAAATTAACCCTTCATCTGATAATCACAAGGTGTGATTTTAACAAACAAACACCCTTAATGGAGATCACACTTTGGTTTTAATCAGTGTTATTCTGCAGGACACAACACATATGTAACAGTGCATACTATTCATGAAGAGTCACCAGAGACCATGCTTCCTTATAGTACTATGCTGCTGTAGAGCTCCTTTGTTCCTTATAATGAGCAAATGGAATTGCTTTATACTATTAATATATATCATGTTTAACCTTCCTTATGAAGTACAGTGTATATTATAATAGTGCTCTGGAGGCAAGTAGCTAGCTAAACATTTTAAAATCACTTAAACCTAGCAGTTGTATTCTTATGTTTCTTCATTATGTATGTCTATTAAGACTCAAAAACATTTCCTTTTCCACATAAGCAAGAAATCAGGCTGATGTACTGTATGATTAACTGTACATCTATGACAATGTAACACTGACATGGACATGTGATGTCTCCATATCTGGCTTTTTGCAATTTCACTTCCGGGTAGCCCCAACGGCTAACACTAGAAGCAAAAACACGGAATCTTTGAAAGATACTTTTAGCTATGCTTAATTTCTAGATGTAAATTTGTGCTGTGTTAACATTTGAAGGCCTTCTGCTGGTTCTCAGTTTCTCAAAATCAGATAATGTAGAGTGGGCTATCGATTATGTTTATCTTTAGCAAATCATCAGAAAAATATATTGCAAACTGTTCTTAAATCAACCAGTATATTCACATGCATAGATTCCAATGAAGCAGTGAACTTGAGTGGTGCGATGAGTCATTAAAAACTTTGGAATATTTACCAAGCAATTTCTTTTGAAAACAGCTCCACCTAGAACAGGGCTGGATTGAGGACTGAAAGGCACTTGGAAGGAAAAGTTTAATGGGTCCATAAACCAGAAATTTTGAACGACTTAAGAGTTGTTGGAACTATAAGAGACATATGAGCAAAGCTTGCCTTCACTGTCTCTGCAGTTAAACTGTCCAAATAAAATATTTAATCTCTACTGCAGGGTTATATGTTTACGAGAATTAGCAACCAATAAATTGTCATGTAGTCAATCTGCAGAGAAGCATAATGCACCTAGATTATACACCTTGGCACAGACACACTATTTGAACACAATTTATGTATGCACTACAGCAGGGATCCCCAACCTTTTATACCTGTGAGCCACATTCAAATGGGAAAAAGCATTGGTGAGCAACACAAGCATGAAAATGGTTCCTGGGGGTGCCAATAAGAGCAATAATTGGCTATTTAATAGCCCCTATGCTGACTGGCAGCCTACAGAAGGCCCTGTCTGGCATTATATTGGGTTTTTATGCAACCAAAACTTGCCTCCAAGCAAGAAAATCAAAAATAAGCACCTGCTTTGAGGCCACTCGGAGCAACATCCAAGGGGTTGGTGAGCAACATGTTGCTCATGAGCCACTGGTTGGGGATCACTGCACTACAGCATCAATTAAAGTTACATGCATTTTATAGCAACTTTACTTACAGGTGTTGTAACGAATCTAAAATTGGCCAGATCTTGATCGGGAAGGTTTGATTTTCTCGTCAGATCTAGGACAACATTGGCTCGTTGATGCGGTCCTCTGTCCAACGGCCCATATACCAGGCATTTTAATGATCATTTGGCCCTAGTGACCTTGCTGAAAGAGGTTATCTCAGGACCAGGTTATGAAGACAGATTATTTTTGTCAAAATAATATGTCAATCTATAGTATGTGGAAGGGAAAGTTATAATATTGCAGTAGACTGTTTTATTAGGGGCTAGTATTGGGATCTATGAATTCTGCCACACTTTTAAGAATTTACTTGGGCATCCTCATCTCTTATATGTACATAGAGAGGGTTTTTGCCACTAGGTCTTCACACTAAGACAGGAACAAACCATATGCAGGACAGTGGCAGGTGAAGTCAACCATTTGGGAAAGCTGTCTGGGATTGATGGATTTGTTTAGTGTAGCTTGTGTGGTGTAGAGCTGGCCATACACGCACCGATACTATCGTACGAAACCTCGTTTCGTACGATATTCGGTGCATGTATGGCATGTCTGCGAGTCGACTGATATCGCAGGAAGCTGCTGATATCGGACGACTCGCCGATCGGCCAGGTTAGAAAATTTTGATCGGGCGCCATAGAAGGCGCCTGACCAAAATCTGCCATCAGGGCTGAATCGGCAGAAGGAGGTAGAAATCCTATTGTTTCTACCTCCTTATCTGCTGTTTCAGCCCTGACGGTGTGTGGCGGATCTGACGATGTTTGTGCGACCGATGGTCGCACGAAACATCGTCAGATCGCCACGTGTATGGCCAGCTTAGGATATGTATGATGCAGGTATTTCAATTGCAAGAAAGTGACTTTTATAAATATCTTCCCCTTAAATATAGAGTCTTAACACATCTAAGCAGTACTCCTGGCTTATCCTTTGTCCACTTTTGATAAGGTCTATTGAGATTGCTACCTGCTGGCATAAGTGTGTTGGACAGTGTGTGCTGACATTTTATTTTACTGAAGGGCACAATGTTCTCCTCGACAATGATCAGTTATAAATTGAATATGGTATTGTGCCGATATTTGTGGGTCAGGGATTATGTTTAAACGCAGCAAGTTCTGGTTGTACCATAATGGTGAATATGGAGAGTGTTAATTAGCCTAGCCTAAGAACTGGTTTTGGCTCGGTTCCAGACTCTGAATTTGGTTTTCTTGAAAGTTGTAATCTGATATAGTCTGGTCCCTCTGTAGAGGGAGTTTTTGAGAGCTGAAATGGGCCTCCTAGTTGGACATTTAGTATTGTTGCAGAGTTATATGCAAAGAGAAATCTCCCCAAGAGACAAGTTGACCTGCAAGTAAATAACATATAAAGTTAGGGGCAGCTAACCCTCCAAGTGATATATATATAAGTACTGTAGCACACTGCCATGCCCAACTGCCAGTAACCCATCTTTATCTCATAGGACAAAATCTGTCATCCATCGAAGTATTTAGACAATAGCCTGGACCCATTCAATTCAGGTAGATGTACTCTTGTTTATGCTAGGCTATTATTCATCACTGTTAATGCTACAGATGTGAACTTTGCTGTTATAAAACCCACAATAATAAAGTCTTTATAAACTTTCTAGGAGACATACATATTCCAATGTGTGTTAAGGAAAAAAAGTATTTACTATAAAAATAGGATGTAATCAAAATAGGATACAATCAAAACTGATATCAACCTTTTGTTACATTCAGACATGTGCACTTTCTATAGCACCCCAATGAATTAATTAAAGCCATGTTTCATGAATGAATGCTAAGTGGCCACACTAAACAATTAGCTGAGTGCCACAGGGGCAACATAGCTTCAAAAGGCTGGGTGTATGACACGTTAAGGTCATCTTGTTGTTGCTCAACAATCCCTCAAAGATGAAAGCCTTTCCCAGAAATATTTTTTTCTGTAATACAAGTCAGGCAGTTGCCTCATGGGATCAACCTTCATCCATTACTGTCCTTATAAATAGGGAGACCCCAGTTTTTTTTCTTAATTTCTTTGAACCACATCAGTATATTCAGTATACAAAAGATAAGGTCCAGCCACAGAAATGTTGAAGCTACATGGTTGAATTATATCTAAATAATCATAACAAGAGACACAACTTTACTTAGTGGATTGCATTAGTATAGCTATTGATCCAGGAGACGTTTCTGTATTTCTCTCAGTTCTCTCAACCATTGCCTTTGCCTTATTACCTGACTGACCACTCTTATTTTCTGTGTTTCTCTTTACATTCCTTGTTTATTGCACCCATGTATACCTGTAGCCACTATTAACTCTAAGGGTAAATACAACTTGCCTTTAAACATCATTTCCACAGTCAGCTGGATATTGTTTGAGAATGTAGTCAGTGTCTTTAACCCTTTTACTGCCAGCCATTTTGGTCAAAGCGGAACTTGTATTGCCAGACAGTTTTTGAACATTTTGCACTGTTTCACTTTAGGGGCCTTTCCTCGGGGGGACTTTTAGTTTACCAAGGAAAACAATATATCGTTTTTTTCAGAACAACCTAAGCTTTCAAAATATGGTAGAATTTTTGTGTAATTCCAATTCTGTAACAAGATATAGGCTTCTAAATGTCTAAAAATGCAAAAAAAATCAAATTTTCCATAATATAATCACACATACTAGAAACAAAAATTATTTTATGCACGAATATACAACTGATTTGGAAAGTCCCATGTCTCCTGAACGTGCCAATACCAAATATATATAGTTTTATGGAGATTTCTCACTTTTATAGGTCAAAAACTCCCAGCAGTACACTACCAAATTCCCAAAGCACTGCTCCAAAAAAACTGCATACTTTGGATTTCAAGGCCAAAATTCCACTAACAGAAGGTTTATCCCAGAAAATTGTACATTTTTGGAAAGAACAGATTCTGGGGAATACAGAATAGGCACAACTGTCTGTCTACTCCAAACTATCAAGTCGCAATGCTTTCCTAAATTTATTGGTTTTTATCAAAATTTGTGATTTTTTTTAAAAATCGCTTCAAAGCTTCTAGTCTATAGTATCTTATCTCCTACAGGTCATAAAGTAACCAAATAAAACACCCTAAATATGAATGCCTGGGGTCCACTGAACAGTTTGATGCCCAATATGTATAGGTTTACCCAAGTATGTGGCATGTAGGGGCCCGAATGTGAACATACCCCCATATATACTGTCATTTCTGTCATTTCAGCTCCTGCAAAATCAACACATTTACATCATTATATGTGAGATAAAGCTACAAAAAAGTACGCTCACCCCAGAAAGCCATATATTTTTGGAAAGTACACATTCCCCCGAATCTAAAATGGGTACCCATGTCTTTCTACTCCAAAGTACCAAGCCGCACAGCTTTTCTAAAGTTAGCAATTTTGATGACATTTCCAAAAATCCCCTCAAAGCTTCCATTTTGAAGCATCTTATCTCCCACATAGCATTAGGTACCAAGATAAAACACCCTGAATTTGAACGCCAGGGGTCCACTGAACAGTTTGATGCCCAATATGTATAGGTTTACCTAAGTATGTGGCATGTAGGGGCCCCAATGTGAACATACCCCCATATATACTGTCATTTCTGTCATTTCAGCTCATGCAAAATCAACACATTTACATCATTATATGTGGGATAAAGCTACAAAAAAGTACGCTCACCCCAGAAAGTCATATATTTTTGGAAAGTACACATTCCCCCGAATCTAAAATGGGTACCCATGTCTTTCTACTCCAAAGTACCAAGCCGCACAGCTTTTCTAAAGTTAGCAATTTTGATGACATTTCCAAAAATCCCCTCAAAGCTTCCACTTTGCAGCATCTTATCTCCCACATAGTGTTAGGTACCAAGATAAAACACCCTAAATTTGAACGCCAGGGGTCCACTGAACAGTTTGATGCCCAATATGTATAGGTTTACCTAAGTATGTGGCATGTAGGGGCCCCAATGGGAACATACCCCCATATGATCTATCATTTCAGCTCCTGCAAAATCAACACATTTACATCCTTTATGTGGGATAATGCTACAAAAAAAGTACATTCACCCCAGAAAGCCATATATTTTTGGAAAATACACATCCCCCCGAATCTATAATGGGTAAATATTTCTTATTGCTACAAAGTACCAAGCTGTAAAGCTTTCCTAAGTTTGCAGATTTATATGACATTTTCGAAAATCGCATAAAAATGTTGCAATTTGCCGCATTTATCTCTCACAATTTCTTGATAAAGATCAGATAAAGACAAATCACCCCAAAAAGGAACCCCAGAGGTCTACTGAACAGTTTGATGCCCAATATGCATAGATATACCAAAGTCTGCGGTATGTACTGAACCCTAAATGAAAATAGCGCATAAGGATTTCTCGCCTGCCAGCTCAGCTTTTGCACACAGAGCCCCCTGTCAGTGTATTATGTGCCAAAACTTCCCCTAACCATACAGTGACCCCCACAAAACCATATATTTTTGGAAAGTACACATTCTGACAAATCCAACAAGGGTAAAGAGTCCTTTCTACACCAAAGTACCAATCTGCAGAGCTTTCCTAAAGTTATTGGTTTTTATGACATTTCAGAAAATCGCCTAAAAATGTTGCAATTTGCCGCATTTATCTCACACAATTTCTTGCGTACAAAGGCAAATCACCCCCAATAGGAACACCAGAGGCCTACTGAACAGTTTGATGCCCAATATGCATAGATATACCAAAGTCTGCGGTATGTACTGAACCCTAAATGAAAATAGCGCATAAGGATTTCTCGCCTGCCAGCTCAGCTTTTGCACACAGAGCCCCCTGTCAGTGTATTATGTGCCAAAACTTCCCCTAACTATAGAGATCCCCCACAAAACCATATATTTTTGGAAAGTACACATTCTGACAAATCCAACAAGGGTAAAGAGTCCTTTCTACACCAAAGTACCAATCTGCAGAGCTTTCCTAAAGTTATTGGTTTTTATGACATTTCAGAAAATTGCCTAAAAATGTTGCAATTTGTCGCATTTATCTCACACAATTTCTTGCGTACAAAGTCAAGTCACCCCAAATAGGAACACCAGAGGCCTACTGAACAGTTTGATGCCCAATATGCATAGATATACCAAAGTCTGCAGTATGTACTGAACCCTAAATGAAAATAGCGCATAAGGATTTCTCGCCTGCCAGCTCAGCTTTTGCACACAGAGCCCCCTGTCAGTGTATTATGTGCCAAAACTTCCCCTAACTATACAGAGACCCCCACAAAACCATATATTTTTGGAAAGTACACATTCTGACAAATCCAACAAGGGTAAAGAGTCCTTTCTACACCAAAGTACCAAGCCGCAAAGCTTTCCTAAAGTTATCGGTTTTTATGAGATTTCAGAAAATCGCCTAAAAATGTTGCAATTTGCCGCATTTATCTCACACAATTTCTTGCGTACAAAGGCAAGTCACCCAAAATAGGAACACCAGAGGCCTACTGAACAGTTTGATGCCCAATATGCATAGATATACCAAAGTCTGCGGTATGTACTGAACCCAAAATGAAAATAGCGCATAAGGATTTCTCGCCTGCCAGCTCAGCTTTTGCACACAGAGCCCCCTGTCAGTGTATTATGTGCAGTAACCCCCCCTAACTATACAGTGACCCCCACAAAACCATATATTTTTGGAAAGTACACATTCTGATGAATTCAAAATAGGTAAAGTTATTTTTGTACACCAAAGTTACACCTGGCAAAGCTACGCTAAAAACAGATCAGGAATACTTATATAGGGATAAAATGTGATAAAACCACAAAAATTGTGCAAATCAGTGAAACAACAAAATAAGTTACATGACAGTGTAATTAGTGGCCAGAATATTTGATCCAATAGTTACGCTGTCAAAATAAACAGTTTTTAGGTAAAAGAAAATAAAAACAAAGTGGTAAAATGAAAAAAAAAAAAAAAAAAAGCAAAACAAAAAAAAACCAAAGTGTTTGTGTATACATGTGTGTACATGTGTAAAAGTTGTGTGATAGTGTGTAAGTGTGTATATGAGTGTAAATAAGTGTATAAAAGTGTGAAAAATGAAAAAAAAAAAAAAAAAAATAAAAAATAAAAAAATGCTAAAATGTGTGCTGTAAGTGTGTGTAAATGTATGTAAGTGTGTATAAATGTATGTAAATGTGTGTATAAGTGTGTAAAAGTGTGTAAATGCAATAAAAAAAAAAGTCCTTACCTGTTCCTGAAGACCGATCGCCTCCTTCGTCATTTGGGCCGTCGCTGGGGGAGAGGGAGGAAGCAGGAAGCAGCAGATGCGATGCGATCGCATCTGCTGCTTCCTGGAGGGTCCTGCGAGCGATCGGCTCGCAGGACCCTGATGACAGCCCCCCTGGCACATTGCCCAGGGGGGCTGTCATTGTTAGAAGCCCTCTGCAGCGGCGGCACATGCCGCCGCTGCAGAGGGCAGCGCTTAAACGCCAACGACGTATGAGACACGTCGTTGGCGTTTAAGCCCTTTTACTGCCAGCACGTATGCCATACGTGCTTGGCAGTAAAAGAGTTAAGAAGTCAGTGTTTTTAAGTGATACCTGTCTGACTGTACTAATGTCTTTCTATTACATTTTACTGCATTTCTGCCTGGGACAATGAGCACTAGTACCTATGTGTTATTCACTCTTTTTATATGGGGAGTAGGAAACTTACAGTAAGATCCAGCAAGGGGTAATTGCAGTTTATGGCAGCACTAGGCAGAAATGCAGCTTATTGTTGTGCTAATACTTTTTCCACTAGACCATACTGGCTTGATGGGGTTAATTGGATTCAGTTCCTATTTCCATCCAGACTGCTAGGCATGCTCCATAGTGTTTCATTTCTTTGACATGTTTGTCATTAAGGAGAATGAAATGCAGACCAGCTGTGCTGCCCTACCCCCCTGTCCTCACCACAACACACCCAGAAGGCCTTGGTACTGTACCTGAGTGGTAACATACATTATAGGCTCACTAGATGAGACTGCGATACTTGTAGGTGTCCCATATCTACAAAACAAGACAACTTTTTGTCAAGATTTAATAAACTGTGAAAATTTATTGTCACACCTTACAGAGTAGATACAGTGGAAGTACAGAGTATGCACAGATACTACAATTTATCTTACTGAGAACATTTTCCTGGTAGAGTCTTATTGTTTGCATTGCTAAATTATCAGCCTGATCTCATCACACCAAAACGGTTATTTGTGCCTTCATTTTATAATTAACAAGTATTTATAAAGTGTCAACATAGTACAAAATGCTGTACATATATTATATATATATAATTATTTATTTATATAGTGTGGCCTCTCTGTGGCTTTTATTTCACAATTTGCCACTGGGAGGGGGTCAGAAATGTTTCAATACAGATGCAGGGAGGGCTTCTATAGAAAAGCTGTGTTGTGGCTAGGAGTCTCCTAATTCCTTCCATTTGTTTATGTAAGGAACAAAAGAAAGAAGATAAAAAGCATATTTAATAGAGGGCAATGACCTTTAAAATGAATAAACCTAAGCTCAACCTCAACAGTGAGTGACTTTAACCCTTATTTACTTACATAGCTGTTTCCAATAAGCCGACTATCTCTTAGAATGTAGACTGCCAGTCTATATTTTATTTAGCCTTAAGCTATATGCATACTAATTATCAGTTCCAAACATCGTTTCCAAGCCCCTTCCTAAAATGTTACCCTTTTCATGGTGTTTTCAGTTCACTAAGGTCAAAGAAACGCTCTTCAAGGGGCAGAGGGATTCCAATTTATATCCTGCTGTGCAATATTAGTGTAGTTAAGCATAAAATACCCTGTTGGGACACAGCATTTTCAAAAAACTACAGTTTATTGGATTTGTCACTGCAATACAACCCTGTTTGGTATTTTGGGGATTAAAGAGTGTATGTTGCAGCCCAGTGCCTTCACATTGCTCACTGTAAAGCCAAAGCCTGCCCCCTTCCCTCCCTATGGGGACTGACTTTACCACCTCCTCCCTCTCTCACTGGCTTGACAGAAGGGAGAAGGAGACAGTTTTACTGGGTGAAAACTAATATGGCCTCCTGCCAGCAGCAGGGAAAGCGTTTAGGAAGGGGGTTGGGATAGTGAGGGGAGGGAATAAAGCAGAAATACATACTGCTTTTCCTGAAGAAACAAGTGGCAGATTCAGTTAACCCTTTCATTGTCTGACCATTAAGTTGTCTGAATTTACTTGAAGACCTGTCCTTGAAGAAATGTACCTGTACATGCCACTTGAAATATTATCTTAAGAGCCCTGACCACTACATAGTTGTAAACAGAAGCAGAAGCACATCTTTATTACGCAAATAGCTAGAGGAAATAACGACGAATAAAGAATTACAGTTTAAATAGGTTTACAGAAAATACCCCACATTCTGGTATTCGTATGCCCATAACATTGTTATGAAATAATCCCATGATTTCTATTGGAGTATAAAAAAGAAACAGGAAAAACCTTTATTTCAGCTGTATAAAGTTGTAACCTAAAATTGGTATATCAGCCAATGACTGATAGCAAAAGACACATTGGGTTTTTAGGAAACTGCTACTTTGACCAAATCATATTTGGGTTTCCATTGAAGATGTTTAATGATTGTTTTAAAAAGCTGTTATTTTTCCCAAATCCTCTGCAGTAGTACATTATGCAATTCTGTTCCCTAAAAACATACCATTAGCCAAAGCCCTGGAACAATTAATATTCTTCCATTTTCCTCTACCAAACCACTTCTGTTCCCACAGAGAAACCTTGAGATTATTTAATTCTGCAATGGATGATTAAATAAACCTAATTAAAATGATGATTCCCCTTGTATGTTTCAGTGAACTCAGGCAGCAGGTGGGACATTTGCTTTGGGGTAAACTACCTGATCTGTCAAAGTGTAATGTCCAGAAGGAGAACTCCTCTAGGTTAAATGCTCTGTGTGTGTGTGTCTCAATATATATATATATATAGAAAAATTATATATATATATATATATATATATATATATATATATATATATATATATATATAATATATACTTCTTTTTAGTATACTCCCAGTTCATTTAACAGAAAGGCCACTACTTAATCAGTTAAGTAACTTGGCTTATCACACTCTGCCCCTGCCAGGCTGGGATATCATTATTTGATTGGAGACATTGTTTTAATTTTCCATTTGTAATTGTCTAGCAGCCCACTGGGCATTGTCTGATCTCATTAAAGGGAGTGGCAAATTGAATGAGACCATAAAAGGACTCTCAACAGCAAGGACAATTCCTGGGTTTTCTCATTGTCTGTGCAGAGAAATCCTATAAAAGTGTGTTAGCATTGGCATTCGCCTGTACTAAGCACAATTCTACATTTTTGCAACTCTAGCAGCCTAAAAAGCATCACTTGGCTTTGGACAATTGGCAGTTATGAATATGACTTTTCTAACACTCTTTATAACTTATCTGACCACTCTAAGAGGGTGATTTATCATCGGTCGAGTTTGAATATTTTTCTTGATCTGAATTTTTTTGCACTTAAAAAACTTGAATTTGAGTTATGGTTTGAAAACTTAAATGTCTGGTGTTTATTAAGTGCAAAAACCCCAAAAACTCAGTTGTAAAAATTCGCCATCTAAAAGCTTGTGAGTTTCTATAGAAGTCAATGGGAGTTGTCATAGGCAAAGTCAAGCCATGTTCTCAAACTCTAAGGGGCTGATTTACTAATCCACGAATCCGAATCTGAATGAGAAAAATTCGGCTTGGAAAACGAACATTTTGCGACTTTTTCGTATTTCTTGCGATTTTTTCGTCGCCGTTACGACTTTCCCGTAAATTGTCGCGACTTTTTCGTAACCGGTACGACTTGCGCGAATTGCCATAACAAATTTCGTGAATTGTCGCGACTTTTTCATTGCCATTATGCCTTTGGAGAATTGTCGCGACTTTTTCATTGCCATTATGCCTTTGGAGAATTGTCGCAACTTTTTCATTGCCATTATAACTTTCGTGAATTGTCGCAACTTTTTCATAGCCATTACGACTTTCGCGAATTGTCACAACTTTCGTATTGAGAGCTCGAAAAAGTCGCGACAATTTGCGAAAAAGTCGCAAAGTACCGATCATTACGAAAAAAACGCATTCGAACGCTTTTCGGACATTCGTGGATTAGTAAATGTGCCCCTAATTGTTTGAGTTTTTAAGGCTTCATATGTTTATATATAATTTCCAAACTAAACTAAGCTACCTAGGCCATCCACTTGTGTTGGCACTTGTGTGATCATACCTTTATTCAAAAATAAAGACTTTCAATTTCTTGAATTTGATTTTAGGTTTTTATTTTCATGTGTACCACCAGCATGTAAAAACATACATTTTTTAATAGTACAGTTAAGAAATATGCAAAGAGGTTTCATTTTTGACAGCTCCTTGATCCCTGCAATTTGTGGCTCTTCAGATGTTCTTGGGATCCTGCATCAGCTATCAGCTAAAAGCTAGATGATGCTTGGAATTAACAGCAACCCAGCTACAGCATGTTGATATCTCATAATGATGAGCTAAATTTTTCACCAGGGTTCACAAGAAAAAATGCCCATTGATCAATGCATTTCATGAGAGATGTGTTCTGATCAACGAGTTGCTAATATGCACCATAAAAGTCAATAGTTGTGAACTTCATTGGTCTTAAAATACAAAAGTTAGTTGTGTTTGAAACATTACAAGGATTTACTTTATACTAAACTACACTATTTTAAAGCATAAATATTTATTTCATATTGTAACTGAAAGTATTTATCCAGTTAATCAGGAGGATCCTCAATGCCAGGAGATTCATGTGAAGGAGAAGAAAAGCATTGTTAGAGATATCACATCAAATATAACAATACTTCATTTGCTTCTATATCAATTTAAACAAAATGTGTTATTAATTAGGAGATCAATTCAAGAAACATCTCAGTTGGAGAAAAGAAGTTTTGTTTTTTTCCCTTTTTAAGTCAGCTAAAACTACTCTGTTTATACAGGGGACTGTCTGGGTTAAAACTGCTTGCCGGTTTTCCAGGTTAGGACTGGACTCTCCTTAAATGAAGCAGTGTTTAGCCATTCAATGATCGCTGCATCACAGTCCCACCCCCTGACATCTTAAGCCCACCCACTAAATGTTACAACCCATTCTGTAACATCAAGCGCCCGTCCCTTGCCCAGACTTCCTGAAAGACAAAGGTGGCAATCCTAACCCTCCAGCACCTCCTAATGTGTGTGCCCTGAACACAGGCAGTGCATTTATGGAAAGTGCAGGTCCTTGTGCTCAATTTTGGAGAGCAAGAACCTGTCCCTTCTGGAACTGATGAAGAGACAGGGTGCAAAAAACATGGCGGCTTTGTTTTTTTTTGTTTTTTTTGTTTTCACTTGCCAAACACCTGCCTACCATGTGTAAATGAATCATTTGTTCTTTTAAAAATAAGAGATCTTCAAACTGGTAAAACAGAGAAGCAGCATTAGATAATTTAAAGTTAGGCCAGTGTGAAAAAGAACTTCAATATGACCAGGTAATAAGACTAGCTCACATGTAAAAAGTATCTTGCTGAAAGGGACCTGCAAAGTGTATATTTACACGAAACGCGTCAGGCGTATTGTTTTTAAGTAATAAAAATCGAGTTTTAAGCAAGCCGCTGTGTCCGGTGCATTTGGAGCCCTTTTGCATATGCGTGAAAGGGACCTGCAGCCTACATAGTCCGTTAACCCAGTTGTCAGAGCTAGAGAACCCCTCATAGCAAGTAGCATGAAAAAAATCTTCTGACAATTCTATAAAAGCATATGAGGAAATACATAGATAAAACCTGAGATAATTACGCATGCAATTATATCAGGTCCTGTATGTGCCAAATACTAAAATGTGTGAACTGACGCATTGCTGATTTTGATGTACTTACTGACAGGTTTATAAATGCTTTTTATTAAATAAGCTTTACAGGTAAGATAAAAGGGTTGCACCAACATGATCAGGGAAACCTAGTACCCATCTGTGAGTGACACCTAGCTGAGAGGCTTAATTAATAGAGCCTTTGCTACATGGATTACCCAGGGTCTGAAAGAATTATTGGTAGTAAATGTTCAATATTTAAAATTATTTTTTTCTTCTATGCTGTAATAGTTGTGTAAAACTGATATAATGTAAAAAAAAAAAAATCTCTATTAGAGAAAAAGCAGAAAGGTTCCTCTATTATTCCCTTCCTAAATCCTACTGTGAGCTTTATTGATGTGTTTGCTTTAAAATGTGCATACCCGTTGCTCTTAGATTGCATAAAATGACATTGGCGAAAACGGAAAAAGACTTGAATCTATACAGCTTAGCAGCTTTCTGTCTGCAATCACTAATTCTCGGAAAGAGAGCCAGCCAGTGACTGAAACGATTTGCTAAGTGTGAGCATGTGAGTAGCACATATGCCTTTACTGAAGGGATACATATTGTTAATAATGCAAGTTGACTTAAGGTGCTATACCAAGGGGCTAATTTTTAAAATATTGGTTATAAATTGCGCAAGTTCAGATTCCTATAGAAAACAATCAGTTATCACTTTTACAAGTTAGAACATTAAAGCAAAGACCTGATAGATGTTTACTGGCAATTGCAATTGTGTAATTTAGCCCATGTTCATAAATCAGCCCTTGAGTTTTTACCATATGTGTATCTCACAGAATCCCTATTCTCCAGTTTTCTACTTCCTATAGGTTGAGCCCATATTAATTTAAAAGCTGCCATTAAAAACCCTTAAGACACCCCATGAATTTACCTGTGAGGGAGAACTAGAGGTAGAGCCAGGCGTGTTAGTACAAGGTGTACTACTAATGGACCCTGTATGCAGACAGTTTAGTGTTATCCAGTCCTACCTAGGTACCACTGTTTACATGTATATTATGTCTCCTTCACCTTGCACTGCGTGCCCTCTCTTCCTCTGCATCTTACTCCTCACCTTCATCCTGTGCCCCTCTCCAAACTTCCCCCCCACCCACCTGCCCCAGGGCTGTGAGCATGCTCCTTTCCAGGGCTAGAAGATGCATTAATATTTCAAAGCCCATGCTGTGCAATGCTTCCCTGCTGGAGACACACTAAGCACATGAATAATTTTATATGAACGAAGTGCAGGATCCAGGCCCGGCCCAGTGGGAATAACCAGGCACGCTTTGGAGACTGAGGCCAGCTAGCAGCTAAAAGACAAAGAGACTTTTTTTTTCTTTGTATATAACAACAAATGGTATGGAATAACTAAATAACTAATGTGTCTTTTTTCTTTAATTTTAATCCTTTCATTTCTATGTTAAGTTTGCCAGCAAAGTATTTGTCTCTTGCCGTTTATCAGAGTTATGCTTAATTCTATCTGCCTAGAAATTAATAAAAGCTAATGTATATGTAACATGCATAGGTATGGGTTTAGGTGACAGAACAATTGTCCCTTGTTAAATTCAAAAAGCACAGACTAGTATTTTTTTATTACTTGCACTTTCAATATCTACTCTTACTGAGCAATCTGTAGTTGGTGGGAAGCATTGCTTGTACCACAGCAGAATTCCAATAATTGCCCAATTAAGTGTCCTGTTTGTCCTACTTGATTGTTATGTACTGTGCTTATATAGTGATGGACCCAGCAGTAACATGTCCCTAGAAATATAATCCCTGTGGGCATATTTACTGTTATTAACATACAGCAACAGCTACCACCCCTCACACTCCACGTAAATATCTGGTCAGTAATGGCCACCCATGTTTTCAGTCATCCTCATTTTTCACATTGACCTTGTCCTTCTTTTAGTGAGCTATGCATGTTTTATATCTTGCTCTGTGTATTGAACAGACTGCCGGCATGCTGCTTCTAGAGCTTTTCTCTTTATTAGGATACTAGGTGCTGCTGGGACCCACTGTGCATTGTGTTTGCATTGCATAGTCACAGTATTTAGAAGGGAGACATGAGCATCTGTGGAGCTATCACAGTACATATTCACATGGAAGCTGCACAGGAGCCAAAAACAGAGCTCCATCAGTATACTTTATATAACTTAATTATTGCTCTTTCAGTGGGTGACTTTTGAGTGGACTCAATTTTTTTGTTTATATTATTTTTTTTTCTCACCAGTATGCAGTATGTGAATGCTAGAATCTTAATCCTTATCGAAAGTTTAGAGAAATATTTACAAATATTGTAACAGCATGGATAGCATTAAAACAAAGCATGGATAGCATTAAAAAAAGTAAAGGCAGTTAATATCGATACAAAGGGCACCTAAGGGTCAGCCAAATAGGTGATATAGGGATCTTCCATCGGTCACCAGATTAAATTTAAAAGATTAAAAGGGAACTGTGGTGATGTTTTTTTTTTTTCATTTTGGCTAATAATTCCATTGGAAGCAGTAAGAGAGAGAAGAAACAGGTAAAGAAACAGAAAAAAATATAGGAGGCTATAGATAATTGGTAAGAACAACTATGGCAGGAGTTCAAAATTATAATAAAATACTATACAGGGCTTGAGAGTTGCATTGATGGTTGCAGGAGCTGCATGGGTCTTAGGAATATAAGGGTTGTGTGGGGTTCTGGTGAAAAAGAAGTACACCCCATATACTGTAAAGCAGTGCTGTCCAACTTCTGTGGTACTGAGGACTGGAGTTTATCTGGCCTACATGGTGGAGGGCTGCTAATGGAAGCCGGTTTTGACCAGTCCCCTTTTTTAAACCACACCCACTTCAAACTACACTCATGTTATCACAAGAGCTTTTAAGATCATACCCACATTAATGGTGGCAACACAGCAAAAACCCAGTGGTTGGTGCTCACTGTAGGGATATCACCCTTCATTCATATGTGAAAGAATTATATTATATTATATCATATTAAGACACACCCTTAATTCCATATGCCTCCTCGTCCTCTGTGGATAGCACAGCAACCCCCAGCATATAATTACATACCTTAGGGACCATATAATGACTTTTTCCAAATGTTAACAAACTGCCAGAATAAACCCCTGCCAGGTTGTACAGGCAGCATAGGGCAGGCAGAGTAAGGAACATAGTCAGCATAAGGCAGGTAGAATATGGCACACACAGGCAGCATAAGGAAAGGCAAAGTATGGCACACACAGGAAGCATAGGGAAGGCAAAGTATGGCCCACACAGGAAGCATAGGGAAGGCAGAGTATAGCACACACAGGCAGCATAGGGCAGGCAGAGTATGGCACACACAGGCAGCATAGGGCAGGCAGAGTATGGCACACACAGACAGCATAGGGCAGGCAGAGTATGGCACACACAGTCAGCATAAGGAAAGGCAAAGTATGGCACACACAGGAAGCATAGGGCAGGCAGTACATACAGTGACACAAGGCTGGCACTGCTCCTACAGTCTGTCTGAGGTGTGAACAGGTGAACAATGTGTGGGTTTACAGTCTGAGCCTGAGGTATGAACAATGAAGGCAGTGAACAATGCAGAGATTAAAAGGTGTGAACAGTACAGGGGATTACATGTTTAAACAATACAGAGGTTTACAGCCTGAATCTGAGGTTTGAGCAATGCAGCGGGACAGTTATTCTCAGTACTGATAACATTGAAAGCTTACACAAAGGTAAGCAGTCACAGCAGCCAGACAGGTGGGGGGGGCACACAGTTGGAAAGGCCTGCTCTAAAGTAGGAAACAAGGAAACAATGAAAGTTTGACGTTGCAATTCTTTATTCAACACAAAATTAATAGATATACCACTTTCTCTAATACCTGGCATTGCCTCTCTAGCTATTACCTCATTTAGGCTTTTCTTATAACTGCAAATGTAGGGATGTATTTACTTGTTCCATATGTGAAATTTGCATGTCTATTTAAACTAAACAGTGAACTAAAAATGATTTTTGTGTGCAGAACAGACCTAAAAGGTGATAATGAAAGGAGGGGGCAACCAGTGGAGCAGATCTGGCAGCACAAGCCAGGGTGGCTGTGGTGGCTCTGGCAGCTTTATGCCAGTCACTTAATAGTTAGTTAGTAGTTACTCTGACCTCTCCTTACTTTTTCCTAAAGTTTGTGCTTCAAGCTAGGTATTTGCCACATCAACTGTGTGATTGGCTCTTGGTTTTCCCCGAGAGGCCTCCTAGCCTGTAGAAATGCATGTACATTTCTGTCTTTGTATCATTGTATCATTTGAGAAATTCCTTTTATGCCCCAACCGCCAGAACCTCATATATAAAGTAAGAAAATGAAAACAGACAGCCTAAAAAGGGTTTCCTTTATGATTGCCCAAGCCTGAAAGCTGAGGCAGCCAAAAATGTGCCCATGTGAGTCATTCATAGAAAGCAAGTTGCAGGTAAAATGGTGTGGCAATTGGAGTATGGGCTGACTACTACGCCATTGTATCAGTGTTACATGTAGTCAGAACTAGCAATGCTGAGAAAAGTAAAGACAGGAAAAATACCACTTTCAAGAGAAATTACATTTACAAATTATATTACAGGTATGGGATCTTTTATCCAGAATGCTCGTGACCTTGGGTTTTCCAGATAAGGGATCTTTCCATAGTTTGGATCTCCATGCTTTAAGTTTACTAAAAAATCATTTAAACATTAAATAAACCCAATAAGATTGTTTTCCATCCAATAAGGATTAATTATATATTCGTTGGGATCAAGTACAAGGTACTGTTTTATTATTACAGAGAAAAAGGAAATAATTTCTAAAAATTAGAATCATTTGTTTAAAATGGAGTCTATGGGAGATGACATTTCCGTAATTCGGAACTTTCTGGATAACAGGTTTCCGGATAACGGATCTTATACCTGTACAGTCATTGAAAGTGTGTAATTAAAGTATATTATAAAGTTGGTTAGGATTGTATCTGCCTTTTTTTCCAAATTTGGGTTTAAAATCATTTTTTAAAATTTTAATTTTGGTTGCTCTTTTAATATACTAATATATTAGCCTGGATAACAATATTTACAATCTTTAAATAAGTTTTTGGCAACTTTATGTCTCTTTTTTTCTCTTGTGGGCTTTAAGTGGATTTGTAGAGCCAGTAATATCTACAGTCATTTAATGGAAAGTCAAAACAAAAATAAAAAACCTGCCAAAAAGTATTAAAACAACTTTGCAATATTTATCCTTCTGTGATTTTACAGAAATATATATATACAATTCAAAACCTAACTTCAGTCTCTCATAGAATACCAAGGTGTTCTTGTGCCGACAATCGAATGGGTGAATTACATTGGGCTGATCCAATAAGTTGCCAATCTGAACCTGTTCCATTAAGCAGCCAGGTTCTACCAACTCTCTACCATTATTAGGGATCACATCAGCTTTCTTTAAACATGCTCTGGTAACTAATGAATCATCACTTAGTTCAATTGGCAGATATAAAAAGTTGTTTTATTGTGCTGTGTAATAAGTATTTACTCTCACTTTTGCATATTCTGGATATGAGGCTAATTCCCACTAAATTTATGTGATTTCCAGTGTATGGCTGAGTTGGACACTTTCTAAGCGGTAATCCAGTAGACATTTCTTCCAGACATCAAGTAGTTTTTCCTAGTTCTAATGTGCAGATTGATATGTGTGTATTGATATGGTTTTGTGATTATGCGTTCCCCTCTAAGGTGGAGGAATATAATGACATTAGTATGAAAAAAGTAATGTTTGACTGACAGTTATCAAGTCCTATAATATGTTACTGGAACAGAGTCTGTCTACTTGTTTATAAAGACAGATGCATCCTGTTCCTGTCATGTAGCATTTCTGGAAACAGATCTCTCCCTGACCCTCCTGGTTTAATCTTTCAAGTGCTGCAGCCAATGAGTGTAATTTAAGTACTGTAGTTCACCCTTTCCACACAAAGGGCGGCAACAAGCAGATTTATCATTCAATGAAAATCTCTGTTTTAACCTTCAGAGTGCCATATTAAGCTGGTTAGTTGGTATTGTTCAGCCAGATGGATTTGTGATTGATAATATTTATGTACCAATCACATTAATGATGAAAAGATCTAATTAAGTTCTGTTTGCTCAAGTTCTTCCTAACATATGGCTGTTGCTCTTTTTTTTATTGACAAAGGCTATTTCACTTTCAGGTATCATTCGGACATTGAAGTGGATATAAAGGGTAAAATCATTCATAGGTGTTCAATAGTGTTCATAGAGTTTGAGTTACATCGGGAGACGAGATTAGTGTGATGATCTAATTTGATTTAATCAGCATAGCATTGGTACTGAGAGCTGTAAGGGCTGAACAAGTGAGAACAAAAGCACAGTATGTTTCTACATTTAGTTTTACATGTTGTGCTAATAAATACACTAGGAGCAGCTACTTTTGCATTGTAGCCTTTTTCTTGTACCGTTTTTTTCCTTCATGGTTCATATGGTCACTGCTTTCTCAGTCCGTTGTAGTATTTCAACCTCCCAGTGCTACAGCTTCCTCTTACTATGGCACACGGGAATGCCCTCCTTCATATTTGTGCCTTTCAAGAATCATCAGAAATGCCCCTGCTGTCTATTGATTTCAGTGTGTTCCACCTCACACTGCTGATTCAGCCAGTTCTCAGCCAGAAATGAGGCATTACGGTCCAAGAACCACCTCTACTGGTGGTAAAGACAATGATAGACTGCAGTGGCAGCTTAAAGTACTTCTTCACTAGCTAAACACTCCCTATTTGTCATCAGATGTACATTTATAGTCCTAAATGAAAAGGCAACATGTTTTAACACAGTATGAGCGTCCACTTCCCTATAACCGGAGCTAGACCAGGGGAGCAATACTGCCTGAATGAGCACTAATGGGCATCTTGTACCACTTAGGCCAAGTGCATCTTTTCTGCTGGCATCAGCCTGTCAGTGTACTCACAAGGTGGATTTCACAAATGTATGCAGAAATGTGCCGAAGTGAGTGGATCAAGTCTTTTTTAATGAGAGTTTGTAGGTATTTTGAAAGAGATAGATAGCATGGAGGAATTGATTTATTGATGCTAGTTGTGACCCTTTTCTCTTCTCTTTGGTAAAAACAGAAGTACTGACATAATAGCAGACAATTGTAATTTTAACTAAATATTATTATTATTATTATTGGACCCCTATAGACTTTATAATAATCTGCCACTGAGTTCTAGCACTCAAAATCTAGGCACCAAGTGCTATTTTACACCACTTTTTACATTAGAAATTCTTTGCCACAGACTTCCCTGGGTTACATAGGTGCAGAGTAACAGAATTATTATCTGCTTTAGCATAGACAACATACGCACATTTGTAAATACACTGATTAGCTGTTTATAACCAATTATTTCTGTTTGTAACTGATTATTTTTGTGACTGCAATGCATGGTGTTAATTAAGGTGGATGTATACATGCAACAATTTTATCATATATGTTATAAATGTTCACCTTTGTAAATTTATTTTAAAAAAAATCAGTGAAACTTAATGTTTATTTCTTCAATTATTCAGCATGTATACCACTGTTCCTCTACGCAGACTGTCACCACTCTATTCTATAATAAATACAGCTGTCGCCAGTTGGACTTCCTGTGACATTCCACCCTCCCAATCACTATGCTTGGATAAAATCTCAAATGCTTTCAGTGAACTTCAAAACGGCTCATTATAATGTTCCACCTAACATCAGTAACCTTATTGCTAAGTTCTTTATTACTGTTGTCCTTGTCTACTACTCACTACCTCACTCATTGTCAATTCACATGCAGCCTACAACAGTTCAGTAGAGCAGTGCTGTTCCACTGGAAGCTCCTTTGTCTTTCTCATTCTTTCAGTTTCCCCTAATATTTCTGCCTTTAAGCAATCTCAGAGCATATCTGTTTATCTCAGACTGCATACTGTGCTTAAAGCACTTTAAATTGTTAGCTCTAATTAGGTCCAAGCAGTACCTAGTTCACCATTTGTATTGATCTGAAGTGTGGTAATTATATAGCCGTAGTGATTTCAAGGAAAGCTGCAGAGATTAAAACACGGTATCCTGTTGGCAGTGTACCCAAGTGGTATAGGGCAGTGCATTACTAAAACAGTAAAAAAAATTTGGGTTATAGTTCAGCACAAATACTCAGAAGTATACGGCTGCAGATTCCAGGTGTCTGTGAGCCACCCCAACAGTATATCATAAGATTCCTTTTTGCTTTTTGATCTTATCATTACTAAAACTGTTGAAGGCAGTGAAAGTTTTTCTTCTGAGGGGACAATACTGGCAGGGTGTGTTGTTGTTGTCGGCTGTCTGTATGTGACTTTCCACTTTTGCCAATTTTTAGAGTATTAAGACCTTTCTTATGTGAGGGTGTATAGGGTTCAATTCTTAAGTGCTTCTTGTTTCATGCAAGTGCATTTGTATGGTTACATTTCCATATAGATAAAGCCCATAGCTTTTTGGCACCCTGCTTTCAAAAAGATGTTACTTTACAACACCCAAAACCTTATTTGGATTACTTTTATAACATATTAATCCTGCTAGACAATCCATTTTCCTTTTATTTAATTTTCTCTCATCGACTGAAATCACATCCTCGGAATTTGAAACATGTTGACTTCACAATGCATTCAGTCTGCTGGCATTTCCTCCAAGCATTTCTCCTCCTGCAAAATTCTCTGAGCGAAGGCTGTGTGAAATCTATAGAATGCATATCGGATGCTCTGCTTTACGAGAAGCGTTACGTGATTACTTGGGTTTCCTTCTAAAGCCTTTAACTCCCGTGAGAATGCTTAGGAAGTATTTGATCATCCTGTAGGGTAGTTTTTCAAGTGAGATAGAACTTTTTCAGATTTACACAATTGCTTCGTTTTTTGCCAATGTACCAAATCATTTTGCCACCCAAATTTTCCATTTGTGTTACAGAATTTGTGGTTGATAAATAATGTTTATACCAACATTTTCATGCCTATCACCATTGTGATCACCACTCAGATGCTACCTTCTGGAACACTAAAACATTATATTGCCTAGTCCTGCGCTTTAGGGCAAATGCCCATACCTGGTGCACCCTTACCTTCCAATTTGTGCCAGTATGTTACCCAACCACTTAGACTGTAAGCTCAATGGGGCAGGGACCAGGCACTTACTTCCTGTGTATTCATATTTATTGTATTTATTATAACACTAATCCCCCTGTGTGTAATTTTGTATATTGTAAGATTGCACAGCGCTGCGTACCCTTGTAGCACTTTATAAATAAAGTTATACATACATACATACATACTGTGGCTTCCCCCAAAAGAAGGGTGTCCCAAGACTTATAAATGAAGGGGATTCTTATTCTAAATGTTTGCCTTGTTTTCAGCATTTGTATTGCAGTTTTTACTGGCCTTCTGCACCCCTAAAACTGGTCATACATGTATGAAAGGATGTAGTTTCAACTGTATACAGAACCAGTATACAACTAGGAAAGACAAATGAACCACCAAAAAGAAAACCACAAAGTTGTATAGCAGGCAGACAAAAAAGCCAGTTACTTATTGCAAACTTGAAACTTATTGCAAAATTATACAGTTCCATAACACACTGTATCTAGCATATGAACATTATGAACATTTACTTGTTAAAGATGCTAGCAGAGTGTTTCTTGGCCGGCAGTTGTCCAGCCTCCCAGCTGCCAGCATGTATCGCAGTGGGCCAGTCACATCTGGAGAGCATTAGTGCAGACGACAGACTGGAGGGCCGGGCAGGAGGTGGTTGTGCTGAAGCCAGCAACTGTGCTCCTGATCTTTCCTGCAGACTCTTCTTTAAATCCATTTGTGTCAGTTCTCTCTGACTGGGGAAGGTACTGCCAACATAACCTCATTGTTGGAATCAAGGCCATTAAGGGCGACTTCTTCAGTATTTAGCAACATGCAAAAGGGTTCTTGCAAAGCTTTCAGAAATATCATGTTTCTGTTAGAATAGTAGTATTTGATAGTGCTCCTTGTCCTCTATGACACTGGATACAACAGGTATGGGACTTGTTATCCAGAATACTTGGATTTTTTTGGATCGTAATTTGTATCCTTGTATCTTAAGGCTACTAAAAAATCTTTTAAACATTAAATAAATCCAATAGGATATAATGTAAATATATATATATATATATATATTATATATTATTTTAAAATGTAATTATTTAATTAAAATTGAGTCTTGAAGATCGCCTTCCTGTAATTTGGAACGTTCTGGATAAAGGGTTTCCAGATAATGGATCCCATACCTTGCTATACTACCTTTAGCAGAAACTAGCTAAAATGTATCTGTGTGTTTATTAAGAACTTTTTAAAAGACTATAGTAGCAGTTAATCTAAATATTATCTTAATATAAAAGAAGTAGAAAGTGGGAAGTCTTTTTATAAACTTGTATTTTTTTTGAAGGGGGGTCCATAAAAGTTTGTTGATACTGGAAAACAATATAGGAAGTATTTTATAATCTTTGGAGGCCTTAGGCCTCCAGTTGCTTGAAGGATGAATATTTCATCTACTTTTAGTTCACTTATGAATGTTAAAGGCAGTAAATGTTAAATAGCAAAAATCTTCATTGTCAAGGTTTTAGAGCTTGTGTAATACACATAGGAGTTCGAATCCCGAATGGGAAAAATTCGGATTGGATATTAGTCACGATAATATCGTATTGGCGTATTCGTACGGAACGATTATAAACAGCGGCAGTACCTTTCCGGATTTTTCACGCAAGTGTACGAGAAATTTGTGCGGGCGTACGAAAAAGTTGGAATGAACCCTCCAAGCATTCGTGTCTTAATAAATCTCCCCCATAGTCTAGCAGCCAAGAAGTGTTTCTGGAAATTATGATTAAATGTTGACATCTCACCTATGCGAGGCCTTAATTAATTAATAGGGGAACCCCAAAACCATAATCTTTGTATTTGCTACACCACCGCCTGAAGGGTGTGCAAATGAGACTTACACTTTTCTGTGATAGCCTTATAAACCTCTATAAGAAGTGTCCCGTATGAGCTGTAACCCCTTACCTAATTAAACACACCCTCATTTATGCATAGAAAATACTGCCTTTTAGTTCTAGTTCTATCACACCTTCTCTCTGGAAGGATATTCTAAAGGAGCCCACACCTAGGGGCTGTTTAATAACATATAGGAATTGTTTTGACCGTTTTACCCACAGTAAAAAAAAGTTTAAGCAAAGTTCTTATATTGTCCCCAGCGATGGCCATGTAAGAAGATTTCTCCATAGATTATAATGTTTTTTGCCACTTTAAAGGAAGAAACATTTTTTTTGTTTGGGTGCAAGTCAGTTTTTCTGACCCATACATCACTACTTCAGAGTTTGTTAATCAACGTGGCTTCTGCTACATTGTTTCAATAGGCAAAACCAGTAGTGCAAGGGACAGACACTTTTAATAACAATTACATTTACAAACGACTTTACACTTAATAAGCATTTGACTGCAAACTGGAAAGTTGCATAGATTTACATCTTCTTCAATTTGGGGTTTTAACTTTAAGTGGTTTAACTTTGCTTTAATTATGTTAGATTACAAGTGTATTGGTGTCCTTGTTTTTGATTTAATAAGCACCCATTTGTTTTGCTTATATACAAAAGTTTGCCATATGCCATATTCAATGCAATCCAACACAATGGAATATTGTTTGTTATGTGCTCTGCTTGTTTATCTACACAGTTGGGTTACTGTTCAGTTAATCAATGGCCAGAGAGTCAACATGAGAACCCATGTGAATGCAGGGCTTGTGCCTGTAGCTAGTCTGTAGAACATTTGTGCAGAGTGAGTTATCACAGTGCTGCATCTTCCTGTCAACTGTACAGTAGAATAGAGTAGACCTGAAGGGGTTAAATGGGTCACTGCCTATGTGGTCTCTATTTATTGCCAATCTGTTGCATGCACTAAAGCTTAGTGGTGGGCACCATTTTTTATTTATTTCCCTAAAAGCATTAACAGTTTGTCTCACAACTCATTTCCCCCCCCTGCAGCCAAATGCCATGTAAATTGTGCTGCCATCAGCATATTTTTGGGGTTTTTTTATCTTAAAGGAACAGTAACACCAAAAAATGATAGAGCTTTAAAGTAATAAAAATATAATGCACTGTTGCCCTGCACTGGTAAAACTGGTGTGTTTGCTACAGTAACACTACTATAATTTATATAAAAAGCTGCTGTGTAGCCATGGGGGCAGCCATTCAAGCTGGAAAAAAGGAGAAAAGGCACAGGTTACATAGCAGATAACAGATAAGCTCTGTAGAATACACTAGTGTTTTATCTGTTATCTGCTATGTGCCTGTGCCTTTTCTCCTTTGAATGGCTGCCTCCATGGCTACGCAGCTGCTTATTTATATAAATTATAGTAGACTTTCTGAAGTAAACACACAACTTTTACCAATGCAGGGCAGCACATTATATTTTAGTTACTTTTATAAACTTTCATTTTTTGGTGTTGCTGTTCCTTTAATTCATCCAGAATCTCCATCCTCCTTATGGATTTTATAGCCAGAGGTTAAATATGTTCATATATGTAAATATGACTTAAAATGCCTTTTTGTTTCTTTTTTACAGAACAGAGCAATAACCTGTGGCAGTGTAATGTGCTTTCAAAAAGCCCATGTGATGTCCCCAGTTTAGTTTTGTGGAAGGTGTTCATGCTTAATACTAGGGCTGGGTCTCAGTTTGTATTGTGGGCTGATTGAACTGCTTTCTCAATTAAAGGTGGCCATACACGGGCTGATTGTAGCTGCTGATAACGGTCCCTTGGACCGATTCGGCAGCTTATCGGCCTGTGTAGGGGCAGCAAAGACTGGCCTGCCTGACCGATATCTGGCCTGAAATCAGCCAGATAACGATCGGGCAGGTTACAAAATTCAGTCGGATCGGGGCCCGCATTGGCTCGGTGATGCGGTCCCAGAACCGACTGCGCCCTTTAGAGACGTTATAATTTGATAATTAGACCGAATTAGCCTAAATTCCCCTGATATCGACCACCCGTATGTGGGGATATCGGGAGAAGATCCGCTCGCTTGGCGACCTCGCCAGGCGAGCGGATCTTTACGTGTATGACCACCTTTAGACAGATTGAAGATTTAGCAACTAGGATAATCTTCTCTAAATATGTGGCAAATAAGCAATTCTTTTTACTCCTATTTTCCACATTACAACAAATACATGCAAGAGGAAGAGCTACTATTGCTAGTTCTTATTATCCATTCTTATTTTACAGGTTCCTCTTTAGTAACCTATCAATCAGTTTGGCTTTCTGGCTGGCTCAAAGAACATATTGACAGCTGCTGGATGCATGCAGAGCTGCTGGTGGGTGTAATAAGATGCTTTAGTAGACCCAGGCTCCCCATGTTAAAGCATATGTTACACTCAGGAATATGGCAGTGTTGAACAGACCTTGCTCAATAGGAATATTAAGAGTAAATCAAGCAAACACATAGTGGCCAAAATTTGAAAACCATTTTCAGAGGCCTTTGCAGGTGTTTTATTTTTTATTATCACTTTTTCAGTAAGTACAATTTAGAGGGATGGAACAGTGTAATTTCAAAATGCTTTGGTCGTTTGGTCAATTTTAAAAAGCTGGGACATTAGAAAAGGCAAAGATTTCTAGGGTCTGTTGGAGATGGGCTCCATGATGCTGATAGTCTGGTCTAATAAAACAGTTTGATCAGATTGGGGTACTTTGCAGATCTGTCACGGGGGACCTGCATCCATAGCCAAATAAGGACCTTAACTGTCTTGATTTCCAACTTTGATAATCATTATCAGATCAAGCCCCAGTGAAATATTGGTTAATTTGGGAGTAGCATTGTCGGCAGCCTGTGTTAGTTAGTGTTTGACCAGCTTACATTTTATAAGATGTAGATTCTTTTTGTGTAAGATATAGTAACATAATACCATGCAGTACTGCTACAGTGGGAGAAAAAGCTATAGATAGTTATCGTAGAAGCAGTAGAACAGGGGATGCTCTGGGGGGAAAAAAAAGGGCTTGCACTTAAATGCAAAAGGCACAAGCACATAGCTTCACCAATCTGCATGAAGCTGTCAGTAAGACCCAAGTGTATATGCTTAGGGAACTTTGCTATTCAGCTACTGTAGTCCTTGCAAGAGATTCAGTGCAACCTGTCCGATGAGTTGCCTATACCATATGTTTTGGGTGTCCAGTAGATTAACCTTCTTCAGCAGCTTAAGACAGTTCAGAACTCCTGGATAAGTAAAGTTTACTAATGCACTAATGTGCCGGTTTTAGTTTGTACCTCAGTTTGACCCCCTGTCATTGGTCTTTCATCTGTTCACTTTACTGGCTATGCTCCTGGTCTATCTGGCTGCTTATACCATCCTGTCATTAGTTCTCCCAGTGGATTCCTTCACTGCTGGTCATGCTGCCTTGACTATTTGCTGCCTGCAATTACGCCACCTAACCTCCCGACTGAGAGTAAAGGCAGCAACAACTTACCTGAATTTTGCACTCTAAACCATCTTGCTCTGGACAGTTGCCTGCCTCTTTACCTTGCCTGCACCTGCTTAACCTGTTCTATGCTTAACCTATTCTATGCTTCATCGACGATTGAGTTGAACTCAAAAACATTTTGCTTAATATAAGAAAATGCAGTTCTAAGCAACATTCTAATATGCAGTAAATAAAAAACAGTCATTTGTAAATATTGGTTCTGACAGCTAAAACATTGTAGCAGAAACCAGCTAATTACCAGACCTAGAGGAGAACTGAAGGTTGCCATACATGGGCAGATTTAAAATGCTGATTCAGCTCATTCAGAGTTGGCAGCTTATATGCCTAGGTATAGGGCCCTCCAAAGGGTCTACCTGACTGATATCTGGCCTCAGGCAAGCTCATTGATGCATTTCTCACCTAGATGACCCGTATACCTTTTGTTGTGATACATGGGCCAGTTGATCAGATCAGACTGGTATCGTCTACCTCAAGGTGGGCAGATCAATAAAAGATCTACTAATTTGTTGACCTTGCTTAACTCCTGCTACATTGTTTTACGACTCAAATCCAAGAAATAGAATGGAATAACAAACACTGCTTTCAATAACAACTACATTTAAAAATAACTATAAAAACCATTGAAAAGTTTTAATGAATGTGTTTTGGAAAGTTGCTCTGAGTTACATTTTATTTCATTATCCAAAACAACAGTTATGGTTTGGCTTCTTTCTTGTCCATTAAAACCCCAAAATTGTAATTTTTAGGGGGCTGTGAAATAACGTTGTAAAATTTGGGAAAGTAAAATAAATAATAATAATAATAATAAATATAATAATTGGTGAAGAGTAAGAGTATGTGCATATATTTAATAAACATACAGGAGAATTGTTTTTTCATTCATACAAAGTTGGTTTGGTTGGTTTTTTTTTAAGAGTACTTAATTCTTCATGTAAATCAGGCAGGAGGAGAGAAGAGGAAGCTGCCTTTTTCTTTGGCTGGAGTTATTAGGGTTAAACAGTAACTGAGCTGTAAAACAGAAACATGTGCAGGAGGGGCGCAGGAGGGGGGGGAAGTAGAGGCCTGCTGATGAGGGGATACATTTCTGCCTAGCAACAAAAGAGTTTGTTTTATACCAACCAATCTCCCTCGGATTTTTCTGTTTAATAGCAGATGGTCACTGTTCAGCATTTATAAAAGATAAGCAAGTTTCCTATATATGTTGTTTAGAGTGATGCAAATCTAATGACTCTTCTGAGATATACAAATATATTTGCTTATACATATGTGTACAAGCTGGCTATCATGACAGCTTGTGTGCAAAATAGGCAAGATTCTGCACTGCCAGAATACCCCGAACACATTCTCTCTACATAGGCATAACTAGAAAAGCCACTGTTCAAAGTTACCTGTGACCAGAGATAGACAAAATAATTTGACAAGTTTTGAATTGTTCTTCGGATCCAAGTAGCAATCAGAACAGAGGGTTCCATCATATGTGGATAGAATGCTATGGGCATTCTTACCTCTCTGCATAATTTGCTGTTAATACACACTACTAAGTGAAAAAGGAAGGGGCTACTTGGGGTAAATGGTTTATACATATATTGTTATTGATATCCGTGGAGAGTTGTCTTTTGTATACAATTAAAAATGAATTCTTTTTACCTTGATCGTTGCTGGGTATCATTAACTTAAAGGGGTCCTAAGTCCTCCTTTGCTAAATAAATGTATCATTTACAAATAGAATTCCACATAAAATAACTTCATTTATAAAAATGTGACAAAAACATATAACAAAAATGTCATCATTTATGGTACACTATTTGAAAATGGCAAGTAAAATAAACTGGACAAAATGACTTTTACATTACTGAAGAAGACCAAATATAGTTAAGCTCTCTTCTGCACTAACTTCTACCCCTTTGTGCGAGCCTCATTCTTTGCTGTTTTTCAAATACAACTTACAACTACATTTCATATAAACATAATCTTAAGGTCAGCTGTAAATCCTCGGCTCATATATTTACTTCTTAAACTGATGGCCCTTAAATTCTAACAGTGATTAGGACCCCTCTCTTCGCTTGTGCTGGGTATCTTCTAGATATTAGGAATCACTAAGCAAGTGCTATCACAGTTGTGGTTGCAAGGTTTTCTGCAGTCATTTCATCAATATACAGCATTCATTAAAGGTACTAAAGCTTCTCCTTGCAATTTGGCATAGTTGTACTTAGCAATCATTTGTTTATCACTCCCCTTACAAAGAATTGTATCCCCACTATAAAAAAATTTAGCTGCAATCTGCACTCAATTTCAAGAAACGCTGGATCATTTGCATTCATTGTCATGTGTTGGACACAATTGTGTCAGGCACATTGCCACCTTGCAGCCACAATTAAAGTGAAGTTGTGGCAAAAAATGCTGCATTGTGGGTAGAAAACATGGCAAGTTGCTCCTGAAATTGCACTTTAAATGTAAATGAGCCTTATTGGCTTAAGCAGAGCCCCTTTATTTAAATAAAAATAGAGCATATGTGTATAGTCTTCTATAATATTTCTAGTGCATTGTGGGTAGGTCATTCTGGTGCAGGGGGTTGTACTTTGCCTTGTTAACAGTAACAAATTAAATAGGGAGTTATGCTATGCCATGGGCAGATTTGGCGCAGTGCATTAAAAACATGGCAAACAATTAGCGGGCATGGAGTTTAGGATTCATTATGAAATTCATCCAAATCCCAGTGGGTTTTACAGGATTTGGATTTATTCAAACCAAACCACCTAAACCCTTAAAGCAATGGCCAACTGTTGGCAAAACATTTCTCTATTAATGCAAAGAAGATCTTACCTCTAAGTAAAACATTTCTCTATTAATGCAAAGGAGATCTTACCTAAAAAGGGGGTGTCCTAAACATTGTGCAAGAAAATCTTTAACTCAGAGAAGTATTACTTCTTCTTCTGAAACTCTCCTTTCCTCAGTTTTCTTATACAAAGCCTCTTCATATTCTGCACAGAATACTGTTTCTTTTTGTAAAAGAGCAAATTCCCATAGGCATCTGAAGACTAATTATTCCTAATGAGCTAATGTGTAGTTTTTTCAAGCTCTACAGCCCATGGTGGTTGATACTGTGTGTATCGGAAGTAAGTCTCCCATGTTACGTCAATTCTGATATCATCCTCTGGATTTTATGGACACAGTCACGTCAGACACACCTTGTAGGCATAATAGACATATTACTTTTGCCTTTTATCTACTTCTTTAGGTCTCTTTTATACTAACTTTAAAATAAAATACATCACTGAAAGTAACACATGGGCATTTCAGCAATGGGCAAGGACTAAAACACTGAAACATAAAACTACCGGCCTGCCGGGAAACTAGAAATGTTTTAATTAAAAAAAACAAAACAAAAGAAAACACATATTGAAATGCTCAAGAGATGACATCATGAAAGCCTTCCTCATACATTAATGGTCCTGGTCTCAAATCATTATAGGTTAGGTAGCGAATGCATGTATTAATATACAATTCTATGAATTGTGTCTAAAGAAATTCTTGAAGATTTGATCCTCTGGTGCCTCATAAGGGTGGTCTGTCTCCCCACCAGACACATTCCTAAGTAAATAGGGCTGCAGCTTTAGCCCTCTGACTTGTTTATTGAAACTGTACATTATGTGAGAGGAAAACTATTTCAGACATGTGAACTAAAAATTAGGGATAGTGGAGTAGGTGTATATCATTACAGAATCTATAAACCAATGTGTGATATAAAAGCTACATGAAAAACAACGCGGCACTACCTTCACTGTTACCAGAACAATGCTAACTTTGTAGGTTTCCTGTAAACTGATTGAAAATTAGGTTACACTAGAGCCCAATGAACAAGGTTGCTGGCTACTTATGAAGCCTACCTACTTCCGTTTCACTGGTCCTCATGAAAAGTGAAAATTAACTGTAAACCCCTACAACCAATCAGATTTTGTCTTTTTATTTTCATCAGATAAGTGCTAACTGCAGATTGGCTGCAGCATGTTACGACAAATGTGCTAAATTGCACTCAACAGCCCAAAGACATTTGATAGAATTTTTCTAATGAGAATGTGGTAAACAGCCTAATCTTATACAAAAAAAAACACATTCATCCTTTTTTTAGTTTCCATAGTGGAGCTTACAACATATTAAAGGAGAAGGAAAGGCTAATAAAGAGTTAATCTCAAGCTGCAGACATACCTTCAGTTGTCTCCATAATGCCCTTAAGTCTCCCCATATTTCTCCTGTTCAGATGACCAGAAGCCAGACAGGAAGAAAAAACGCCGAGCTGCGTAAAGAAAGTTCCCATAATGCCTCGCTCCTGCACAGACACCCAAACCAAGTGAACATGCTCAGTTGGTTAGACTATGGGGCCGATTTACTAATCCACGAACGGATCGAAAGCGCCCAAATGCGTTTTTTTTTTTTTAATGATCGGTATTTTGCGATTTTTTTCGTCGCGACTTTTTCGTAGCCGCTATGACTTGCGCGAATTGTTGCGACTTTTTCGTAGCCGTCGCAAAAAAAATCGGAAAGGTTTGCCCGCCGTTTACTAGCGCTCAATAAAAAAAAGTCGAGACAATTCGCGCAAGTCGTAATGGCTACGAAAAAGTCGCGACAATTTGCGCAAGTCGTAACGGCTACGAAAAAGTCGTGACGGCGACGAAAAAAAATCGCAAAAATTACGAAAAAGCCACAAAATGTTCGTTTCCAATCCGATTTTTTCCCATTCGGATTCGTGGATTAGTAGATCAGCCCCTATGAGTCAGCTTCCTGCTGATTGGCTCAGATCCACATTCCTAAGGGGGGGGGAGTGAGTTCTTAGAATTCTTGAGGGAGGGGGGAGCAGCAGAGAGAAGAGAGATAAAACTAACTAATCTTTTGACAGAGAACTCAGTGCATCGTTTCTGTGAGTGCTTATGGCTGTATTTACATAGACCAGTCTGATAAAGCTTACTTAGTTTTTACCTTTCTTTCTCCTTTAAATATGTCGATAAATATATACATGTATGTATTTTTTCACAATAATAAATTGAAAGGCATGTGTACCTGGGTGTAAGAACCAAGTAAAATGTGCATTAAATACACTTTTATTTTGCATATTTACAACATTGTATTAAACAATTAAAAAGTATATATCTCTATTTCTATCTATAAATCAATCTATCTTTTTATCTTCTATCATGTATGTAGTATGCCTTATACAAAACATATCGAGCCAGATTGGCTATTACCGCACAGCATTGCGACTGGAAGCCCTTATGTTTCATTAGGCATTTCACAACTTCACAAGTGACAAATGTTATTTTGTCTGTACCACGCTGCTGCAGTGTGCTTACCGGATTGTTGCCTGGGATACAATACATGTCTCCCTTTGTTGCATCGCCCTTCTTAGCCACACACTACCCTCGGCAGGGAGCCACCATTCTCTGCTGTGTTCCTCTGGAAACCCATTTAGTATTGACAGCCTAAGAAACAGTGTAGCAACAGAAAAAGGGGATGCATTACTGAACGAAGGATTGGAAATCTTGCTTCTCTGAGTAAACACTGGCCAGGAAACTGGCAGAATGCTAATTTAACTATTTTATTTTGTAATCATAACACAAAATATGTAGTTTAGGGAGATTTTCCTTCCAGAGGCCAGCATTTAAAAATAATTTCCAGAGGTGCTGTCACTGCATGGGTGCATCATAGAAAGCTTTCTCTGGAAGGGGTTATATTACAGCATTCTCATCATATTCATTATGGGCAGGATGATAACATTTCTTTGTGTTCCTAGTTCTGCTTCCCAGTATCTGTATCTTTAGGTGTGACAGCAGACAGAAATGTGATTTCCTTTCTAAGCAAAGGAACATTGAAAACCTTCTGTAGAGTTTATCAGATCTAAAACCTAAACATATCACCAGGACAAAACATTTCTTTTACAAAGAGCCCTACTGTGGGGCACAGTAACAAGAGAAATGATCAGCTTATACAATGTATGCATACATTTGTTAATCTAGAATGCTGTGATTCCCACTCAAGACACCCCTTTGCTGGGGTGGCTACACAAAGCAGGAAATCGATTGGATACCTGCAGTTTAGTTAACAGAATATATTCATTATAAGCCCTCCCAAGACATCAGGCAGACTTAAATAAAAACTTAAAAACTATAGCGCAACTACAAGCTAAATTCAAAAATGTACTTAGGCACTATTCACAAAGGTACTGGCGCCTCTATACAATTTTGGCAATTTGCGTCTAGTACCAGAGCAGAGTTGATACATGCACATGGAATTTACATGTGTCTTGAGATTACACCTGCAATGCAGGATTGAGAGTCCTGCACGGGTCCAATTTTTGGAGCTGGTTGGAGCCTGAACCTAAAAAAGGTTTAAAGGAGTAATACTTACTTATACTGAGACTCATGACCAATGCCTGCACTCATACCAACTCATACCAATGCCTGCAACTAAATCCTACCCACAACCTACAGGTTATGCAACCCATAGCAGGACTTCACCTTGATAAGGAGTAACTTCCAGGGTTTAACTAGTATAAATAAATCTAAAGCAACTGGACTTGTTTGGTAATCATTGAAGACGTTTCACTACTCATCTGAGCAGCTTCTTCAGTTCAACTGACTGGTATGGGAAGTCCTCAGCATATATACTCTTCCACTAATCCAATCACAATGGCACTATGTAACTCTTCAGAAAGGTGACATCTGAAACTCACAGAGGTGTGAATGCTGTGGAGTTACTTTGAAAGGATTACCAAAGTATCATGCAACTCTTCAAACAGGTGTTACTTGTTAGAGTTGCATGAATGGATGTGTGAAGAGTTCTGAAACTGCCGGGGTACAGATGTTAGAACAGCATTGCATGTAGCAGACAGATGGTGTTGAAGTCCCCCGCCTCTGTTAAGGGATGGTTTCTCCACTTTGACATGAATGGCCTCTTTTACACCTCTTTCAAACCAGCGGTCTTCTTTGTCCAAAATTTGGACGTTGCTATTTTCAAAGGAGTGTCCCTTGTCTTTTAGGTCTTTCCAGGGTTTAATTGAACACAACTTACACCAATATTTCACATTATTCACTACTTTTATAAATGAGCCATACTGAGGTGAGACCTATTTTCAAATTAATCATAAAACTTGATAAAGTCATACAATCTCAAGCTCAGTAGCTCCTTTAAAGCTTTTGGGTAGTAAGGGGGTTTGCAATCAAAATAGCATATTGTAGCTGAAGTGAGTAGGCAATTTCACATAAACAGACAAAGATAAGTGGTTTTCTGCACTAACCCACTTTCAGTATAGGACAAAAAATGGTACCAAAAATACCATTCACTTTAACCAAAACAGAGATTGTTTGTACGTATATATTGCAATATACTTCAAGCTGGCCAACTACGTCAAAGTCATCCCTGGTCTGGCAAGTCCTACACTCACTTTTATCTGATTCATTAAGCATTCTACTGCTTCATTATACATTTTTCACGTTCTTTCCTGTTTTCTTGTCTTAAAGATAGCATGTTGTAGCTAAAGTGAGTTTGTTCTAATAAAAACATTTTTAGAATTGTTTTGTGTGGTGACTATCCGTTACCAGAACAAAAATGTCCTACAGAGACTGAACCTGGTCTGTTGCTTGTAATTAACCTATCTCTTGAAGATGTATGTGAATCACAGCAAGTTTATAATGTCCCACTTTGTTTCCTATACTTCCCCTTGAAAAACATCAGTTTCTTTCACCTGTCTTAGCTCTATTATGTTTTATAAAAGAATCCTGTAGTTGGCAGGGCTACACGTATACATACCCCCTTCTGTGTTAGAATGCTTAATAACCATTATCAAGACTATTTAATGCATTAGTATTCACAATGAACATTTTTAAAATGTGTTGTTTAATAAATACTGGAATTGACACAGACCTGTGCTTTAGCTAACCACTATTAATTCATTCATAAGGAAAATAATAAGGCTTTCTTAGTACTTGTAAGTCAATAAGTAAATAAAATGAATTAAAATAAATACAAACTTTCTGAGCATTATACCTCCCAGCTTTTTTAAGCAACACATTTAAGGATATTTCAGTTTCCAGGGTTCCTGATACTGGAACAGCAGTGCTGCTGTGTTATGGCCCAGGGTTTAATGAAATATGGAGGTAACTTCTCTAATAAAAATCAGCTCTGCATATAGACTGCTGGGTCCTCTCAACATTTTATTTTTGTACCAAGGGATTAGGTCTCACTACAGGGTAGGTGAACATGGATTAATGGTCACCTAAACATTACTAACAGCATATTGCTACTATGCAATGGCATATGAGTGCTTCTAGCAACTAATCAACACTACAGCATGGGTTAGTGTGGGATTGCCCTTTATAAGCTATAGTTAATTAAAAACACTAATAAAAATGCCCATTTGGCACATCCTGTATGCTTGGCATGGTGCTCTATGGCCCATTTTGGAGGAAGTCTTAGGTGACAGCAGTTGACTGATACAAATACTGGATTTATTTGTGAATGCGCTGAAAGACAGTGCACTGTTATGTGCGCTTGGCTCAGTGGGCCCACTGGGGTTTACACTTTCTAGGGTAGAGCTTCAAAGTGTGTCACAACAGCTGAAGAATGATCATAAATGACTGAGAGCCCCTGCCTGCAGAAAACCACAGGTTTCTGGCTCACAAGGCCTGGTCAGGGCAGTGTCTACTTTTATAGCAGAAGAAATAACAGTTAAGAAATGCTACCACAGAAAACTATTCTGAAATAGAGAAATAACAGTAAATATGCATGTAATTTGTTTTAAGTTTGTGGCTAAAAAGTATGTTTTTGTAGACATGCATAGCTTTTGATAGGTGATATCCTTGGGTTTTTGAAAATGTTATAGTTACTTTAAAGGGACAGTAACACCAAAAAATGAAAGTGTATAAAAGTAATTACTATATAATATAATGCTGCCCTGTACTGGTACAACTGGTGTGTTTTCCTTAGAAAGACTACTATAGTTTAAATAAATAAAGCTTCTGTGTAGCCATGGGGGCAGCCATTTACAGGAGAAAAGGCACAAGTTACTTAGCAGATAACAGATAAAACCCCATTATATTCTACAAAGCTTATCTGTTATCTGCTATGTGCCTGTGCCTTTTCTCCTTTTTCCCAGCGTCAATGGCTGCCCCCGTGTTGACATAGCAGCTCATTTATACATAGTTACATAGGGTTGAAAAAAGACCAGAGTCCATCAAGTTCAACCCATCCAAGTAAACCCAGCACACACAACCCACACCTACCAATCTATACACTCACATACATAAACGATATATACAACCACTAATACTAACTGTAGATATTAGTGTCACAATAGCCTTGGATATTCTGATTGTTCAAGAACTCATCCAGGCCCCTTTTAAAGAGTCTGCCATTACCACATCACTAGGAAGGGCATTCCACAACCTCACTGCCCTCACCGTGAAAAACCACCTACGCTGCTTCAAATGGAAGCTCCGTTCCTCTAATCTAAAGGGGTGACCTCTGGTGCGTTGATTGTTTTTATGGGAAAAAAGAACATCCCCCATCTGCTTATAATCCCCTCTAATGTACTTGTACAGAGTAATCATGTCCCCTCGCAAGCGCCTCTTTTCCAGAGAAAACAACCCCATCCTCGACAGTCTAACCTCATAGTTTAAATCTTCCATCCCCTTAACCAGTTTAGTTGCACGTCTCTGCACTCTCTCCAGCTCATTAATATCCTTCTTAAGGACTGGAGCCCAAAACTGCACTGCATACTCAAGGTGAGGCCTTACCAGGGACCTATAAAGGGGCAAAATTATGTTCTCATCCCTTGAGTCAATGCCCTTTTTTATACAAAACAGCACTTTATTTCCTTTAGTAGCCACAGAATGACACTGCCTGGAATTAGACAACTTGTTATCTACAAAAACCCCTAGATCCTTCTCCATTAAGGATGCCCCCAACCCACTACCATTCAGTAGATAGTTCGCGTTTATATTATTTCTACCAAAATGCATAACTTTGCACTTATCAACATTGAACCTCATTTTCCAGTTTGCTGCCTAGTTTTCCAATTTTGTCAAATCGCTCTGCAAAGCGGCAGCATCCTGCATGGAACTTATAGTTTTGCACAATTTTGTGTCATCAGCAAAAATAGAAACAGTACTGTCTATGCCCACCTCCAGGTCATTAATAAACAAGTTAAAAAGCAAAGGACCAAGGACTGACCCCTGCGGTACTCCACTAACCACACTGGTCCAATTAGAAAATGTTCCATTTACCACCACTCTTTGTAATCTATCCTTCAGCCAGTTCTCTGTTCAATTACAAATATTATGTTCTAGGCCAATATTCCTTAATTTGATCATTAACCTTCTGTGAGGTACTGTATCAAACGCTTTAGCAAAGTCCAAGTAGATGACATCAACTGCCATTCCAGCATCGAGGTTCCTGCTCACCTCCTCATAAAAGGCGACTAAATTAGTCTGGCAAGATCTGTTACGCATAAAACCATGCTGGCACAAACTAACAGTATTGTGAACTGCAATTTATTCAAGTACCCTATCCCTTATTACCCCTTCCAAAAGTTTTCCTACTACTGATGGTAGACTAACAGGCCTATAGTTCTCAGGCTGAGAACGGGATCCCTTTTTAAATATAAACTATAGTAGCATTCCTGTTGCAAACTTACCAGTTTTACCAGCGCAGGGCAACTGTACATTATATTTTAATTACTTTAAAACACCTTTATTTTTTGGTGTTACTGTTCCTTTAAGTGATAGCTTCCTAAGTAACAAAAACAGCCTTTGTATTATCATTTTAACTACACTTTTATAGGGAATCACTATCAGAGCCATACAAGAAGACACTCTCAGCTCATTATACCTACTACAGGTATTGGACAGAATGCTCGAGACCTGGTGTCTTCCAGATAAGAGATCTTTCCATAATTTGAATCTCCATACCTTAAGGCTGCTAAAATATCATTAAATAAACCCAATAGGATTTTTTTTGCCTCTAATTAGGGTTAAATATATCATAGTTGGGATCAATTACAAGCTACTGTTTTTTTATTACAGAGGAAAAGGAAATTCATTTGAAAAATTAGAATTATTTGCTTATAATGGAGTAAAGGAAAATAGCTTTCCATAATTCGGAGCTTTTTGTATAATGGGTTTCTGGATAACAGATTCCATACCTGTACTAACACATTAGTAGACTAGTAGATTTTGGCTGAAATTCACTCTGTCTCCTAAGTGACAGGCAGACATATCAGGAGGAGACTATCAAGAGAAAAAGGCAGTTCAGGAAGGTACTGGTGTATCTTTACAGATGAATGATCCACCAGGGGTTTTTAGCATAAGGCATTACCTACAAGATTACTTGAACCCCACAAGTGAGGAACAGATTGACATCTCAAAACCAAAGGCCATGATCTTTAGTAATATTATAGTAATATTATAAACCTATGTTTTATACCTATCCAAATGTTTCAATGTATCACAAGCAAGGGAGTGTAAAGGTGCTAAAAGGTTCTTTAAGGGGAGCTTTTTTTATATTCATGCATTTTTTTCTAAGCATTTCTAGAATAATTACTTCATATATTGGTTTATTGTTAAATGTAATATTATATGAATAATACAGATTTCTCAATAAACAAGACGTGACATATTTGAAGAACTAACTGTGGTTGTGCATAAACATATTTAAAACATCTTTAAAGTCCAAATGTAGTGGCTAAATACAGGTTCCAGCAAATATACATAACAGCTTAAAACATAATTTGGCGTTCTTAAGCTGTTGACTAGAATGGTATCGTTTTGCCTTTACATATTTGTATTAACTCAATGTGAGAAAACCATTAGAAGTCACTTATTTGCTATTAGCAGCAAAAAATGATGCCTTTTTGAGAAACTGTATAACACTTTGCTTTATAGCCTTCCATGAAGTAATGAATTGATCCCTGCAGTAATCCAGTCCTGCTTCCTGTGCTCTAGTAGCATTTGTGTACTTAAAGTTCCTCAGGAGTGCCGAAAGCATGTCTTGTTTCCTGTAATAGGAAGCAATGCTGTTCTTATGGGCTGCTTAATGCTGTTTCTGATAAGAGACCAATGGAGACCAAGTTGTGTAGTGCTTTATAATGTCTTAAGGTGGACATGCACAGGCCAACTTCAGCTGACGATATCGGTCCGTGTATGGGCACCACCGACAGGCTTCCTTGACTGACATGGCCAAATTGGCCAAATCTTGATTGATTTTTCAAACCTATGCCCGCCAGTTTAATTTGATCGTTTGTCCCTATTAGCCTGATATCACCCACCCATAGGTGGGCATATCAGGAGATTTGCTCTCTTGGCGACTTTGCCAACCGAACGGATCTTATAGTCTATGGCCACCTTTACACTTGTACAATGGAACCACATTCTTAAGCTGCTCTTAATTTCCACATTTCATCTTGTGCTGAACCTTCCCAATTCATTTAGATCTACAATTAGAATGTCACAGAATTTATGACAGACCAATTTGGGAAGACAGTTAATGGTCATATCTACCTTTTCCCGTAACATTCTAATTTGAATATTTATTCCACTGTCACGGTACAGTTTCCTCACAGCTTTAGTAATTGCTTTATGTTACAGATGTGCAGAATACAAGCATTTTTCCAAGATTTGGATGAATCCCAAGTCTCTGTACACCAGAAGTTCTTTGCCACTTGTGATGCATTTAGTTTCTCTAATGCCTGCCTTATTTCCAGTGGAAGGGAGACAGGGTAATGAAATCTTGTTCACCTTTGTGCTTATATCAATAGGAGAAATTTCACAAAGGCTTGGAAAATATGACAGCTGAAGACAACAGGTGTCATTTATGACCTGCAAGTGCTGTACAGTGCAGTGTTTTTCCTATAATTCCAGCTTAATGTGATCGCAGTTGTGGGAGTTGTCAGCAATTGTACTTGTGTTATTACGTGTATCTGACTAAATTGTGCTAAAATTCTCTTTAGTCAAGTTGGCATAATTTACGCCATCAGTATGAGATGTGCCTGAGATTCTTGTTGCAAATGAATGGATTCAGTATGCTGTGGTAACCTGTTTTCCTGCATCTATAGGAACACACCACTCAGTTGGAATGGGAGGCAGGATGGACCAACCAGCAGCGCACTACTATAAGGAAATGCAAGGAGCAAATTACTGCTCAAAATACTGACATTTTGTCACTCATACTTCACTTGTTTAGGACCAGAAAACCTATAGCCTCTACTTTTTAAGAATATAAAATCATACTAAACAGCTACCCTTTGGTTGCTTTAAGCATGACATATGACCATCAAATAACAGATGCAGAAATTGGCAGACATTTAGTTCACAGCCTCATCCATATTTATTTAGCTCAGTCTGTGTGATTCTACAGAAATTTCCTCCCAAGTATAGATTTAGGCATATAAGATTTTTATAAATGACTCATTTTTACCTGTACCTTTTTATGTATATGAATTATATCCAACCAATACATATGTCAAGTATAAAATCTTATATCATGCCAAAACTGTTTGGCATGTCTACAATGGTGCTGTTTTGTATCCATACTAATAAATAGGCTGAATGTAAAGGGTTTGTAAACACCAACATTTATTTTTTGTATTTAAAGAAATGTATTCAAGGTTTGAAATTTTTTTATAATTTTAAAGTTGTATGAAAATGTTTCTGTCTCTTGCCATTACTGTGCTGTTTCTGACTACATGTACCATTAAAACTATGTAGTAATCTGCTCTCCATGAGCACTCCATTTTCTTCAATGCCTTGCACACTTCTGTGCTCCTCCTTCTTTACAGGTCTGTTAATCAAAAACCATGGAAGCCATTGTTGGAACTGGATGGAGGGGAGCTGACTACTGCAAATACTGTGTGGTACAGGTAGTTAGGACCAAAACTGCAAAGGATAGACAGTTACTGCATATAATGAGCTGTTACATTTACAGAAGCCTTGAAAATTATTGAAATTTTGTAATTAATATATAATTGAAGGTTGATTAGGATTACGTTTTCTTTCAGTGGGGGATTACCACATTAACGCACAAAAATAACATAAAATAATATATAAATAATATAAAATATAAATAAACTGCTTTATTTATATAAAGAATACTGCTTACATGTTGTGCCATTTACTTTAAGTAATGCTACAATTGCACATATCAAGGATGTCCTACACTGGCAATCTGTAGACAGACCTGGATTTGTACTGCATGCCTTAAGGCCACACTCAAAGGTAAGTTCCAAGAGCATTAGGACTTCATGGGCCACTGCATGGCTGCATGGGCCACTGTAGGCCTAGGCCTTTGTGGTCTTCCCACAAAATCTGGGTCTGTCTACAGTTTCTGGCAAATGCCAGAGGGGCTGCTGTAGGATTTTGGGCCTCTGTACTTGAAATGCCATGGCTTATTTTAAATCTCTGTTCTGACCAGAGACTTGCTAGCAGATTATGATGTCCTCCCATAAATAGGAAAACAGCAGTTTATAATAATGATGATTATAATAAAATATATTTTTGCTGTTGCTGAAGCCGATTCATTTCTAGTAAAAAAAAAATCGCTGACCTGTTTCTGAAAACAGTGTCCCTTATGGTAAACCACAGAGGCAAAGTCTGTTCTCTTCATACATAATGGGATGAAGCGTACACACTTTTAATACAATGATAAAATTGCCAGAGACAATTTTTGCCACTAGCAAAGAAAAAAAAAGGAAGAAAAAAAAATCTTTGCTCCTTTAGAGCAAGGGGTGGGGGGGGGGATTGGAGTGAGTACGCTGTATGCATAAATGATTTCTATTTTAGAATTAATGAGATTCTCCTGAACGGAGACACACTGCTTCAGAAGCCAGTCTGCCTTGCAGGTCAGCTGGCAGGTTTAGGCCCGGTTGCCATGGCAGCTGCTGTCTTGAATATGGAAAAGCGGAGCCCGCTCTGGGACTTTGTGAGGCATCAGGCGCCCTCAGCCCGCCCAGGGTTAGTTAGATCTGGATAAACAATAGACAAAGAAAGGGAAGGGAGGGGGAGGTGTGGGGGTTAGGAAAAGGACAGACGGACACCACAAATAAAAACCTTATTGAGGACCTGATATTATTTTCTGTCAGACTTTGCAACCTGCAAGTGTTGGGGGTTAATGCATATTTTATAAGTAAGTGTGTAAACACACGAAATATAGTTAGAATGGTATTATTTTCTGTGTTATGAGAAAATTTTCAAAATGATGTTGGGTTGCATGGTGGCTTGGGTATTGTTATATAACAACATTTAGGGGTCTACAAATTGCCCTATGTTGTCTCACATGATCATGATACTTTACTTTACACAACAGCGTCTCAAATGAACAATAATGCTGATATGCCAGTTGCAACAGGATTCAAGTGAAAATCTAATGCTGAATTGCTAATTAGGAGTATATTGCATGTCTGTACCATAATAAGTTCAGTCTGAAGCATGATTTTCAAATACAGGGGGTTGGGATGCATGGAGGTTTTTAACTTCATAAGGTGGGTGGTAAAGGTATGCTTTTAAGCAAGTCAAGATATGTTTATTGTACAACTCTGCAGAATATAATGGTTCTTAATTATTATTGTTCAGCAACTTATGTAATGGGGGATGGTAAAATTGGACTTTACTTATGTCAGAAGTTTGTTCTCCTGTGGCAAGGCATATGTTATAAGGCCATGTTATATAAAAGGCCATGTTAAACTGCTTTCCCAATCATCACATATTTACCTTCACTCTCTAAACAATAAAACTGACCCCACTGGTTACGTGTCTCCCAATCTCCTGTATTTGTTTGGTGTCTGTATTCCTTCATCTTTGTCTATTACCCCCTACCATACTGCACATAGGTCAGGGGAAGAAACGCAAATCACCCTGCTATAGTTCAGTCACCAGGCATGGGCTGGAAGAAAGGATGAATCCAATAGTGATCCCAAGGAGTCACACCATTGATTAGTGAAGTGAAATCAGCGTAAAATGACTAAATCACAAGTACAGGTATGGGATCCATTATCCAAAAGCTTGGGATTTGGGGTTTTTGTGGATTAGGGATTTTTTGAGATTTGGATTACCATACCTTAAACCTACTAAAAAATAATTTGAGCATTAAATAAACCCAATGGGGTTGTTTTGCCTCTTATAAGGATAAATTACATCTTAGTTTGTATCAAGTACAAGGTACTGTTTTGATATTATAGCAAAAATGGAAATAATTTGTAAAAATGATTTGATTAAAATGTAGTCTAGGGGAGATGGCCTTTCCGTAATTCAGAGCTTTCTGGACAATGGGTTTCCGGATAACTGATCTCATACCTGTACAACTATATTGGCATTGGTCCTAGCATATTAGGATACCAATGTAGAAAAAGCTGTATATTAGGTCTATATAGCAACACGATTTAAGGAGAAAACAAATGCATAGTTTTGCTGCAGCTTTCACAGTAAGGGTTAAATTGAAGCGAAGAGCCCCTGCATGCTTTCAAAGTGTATTTAATCCCCCCTCTCTTCCTTCCTCTATGTACTATGAAAGGATGCTAGGAATGTGTGAAGCTTAGAACTTCTCTTCCCCACCACCGCAACTGCACCCTCCCCCTTCAGTCATCTATACACTCACATAAGCAACAGGGGTGTCAGGCACATAACCCTCCAGCTACAACCCCTGGAACACTGTTCTTCAACCTCTGGCTGGACAGCTGTGGCTGAGCTACCTGGGACATTTACTGGGAAGTACAGTTGTAGTTGTACTTGAGGAACAGCAGCAAAGTCAAGGGATGAGGATCACTCTTCCAAGATGTTGGGAGTTTTAATTAATAAATGTTTCAGAGCTATCCCTAAAACAAGATAACCACGAGATTAAAATAATTAACTTACACATTTCATATGTTGAATCTTGTAATTTTGTATGGATCCTCATCCCCCCGTTTGTAGACTCATAAGGACCCCGTCTTCAACACTGCACACTGGGTAGCTTAATAATCTACACCAGTGTTCCATCTAAGTTGTGTGCTCGTGCACACGCACACAAATTTTGGGGCCAGTGCAAACACCAAATTTTGTATTTATTCTGACCTGAGCACACACAAATTTTGGCGCCAGTGCAAACATCAAATTTTGTATTTATTCTGACCTGAGCACACACAAATTTTGGGGCCAGTGCAAACATCAAATTTTGTATTTATTCTGACCTGAGCACACACAAATTTTGGGGCCAGTGCAAACATCAAATTTTGTATTTATTCTGACCTGAGCACACACAAATTTTTGATGCACATAGCTGAGAAGGAATTAGAGGAAATATTGTTTTCCTATTGGATATTGGAAGCCTACCACAGACAACACACAGGCCTGAGATAGGCTAATACAATGCATACATTGCACACACAACAAGATGCGAATCATAAGAGAGGCAGCTTTCTTGATTTAAACTCTCCAAACCTCCAGAATGTTGGTACTGCAATATTTATGCATAGCTATGCAACCATGCAAGGTGCAGAGTGTATATACCACTGCTTTATGAACAGAACCAGGGGTGCTGCTGCCATGAGGCTAATTGAGAAACTCTCCTCAGGCAGCAGCGCCCCGCAGGTTACCAGGCCTGGTAACTTTAACAGCCCTGGTAACCTGGTAATTTTAAGAGCCAAATTTCCATTTCTAGGGCAGGGAGCACTCTCTGCACTAGCAATGTGGCCTTCCTAGACCCCCCTGGCGCTGAAAAGATAATCACGGTTGTCCGATAGGGGCGGCATTGTGAAAGCTGCCTCAGGCGGCATTAAGGCTATTATTGCCCCTGAAGAGAACTAAAATGCATAACATGGCATAACTGGGCTAAAAGCATAATATTATTTGGGCCCTTGTGCAAATGTATTGATTCTGTGCATCAGTCAGATCCTCATGGTGCCCTTTATATCCTGGGCCTTTCAGGAGCCATGGCTGCTGCAGTGGTGTAACTATCAATGGAGCAGCACGCATACCTCCCAACATTTGAAAAATGTAAAGAGGGACATAAAAAGATACCGGGCTCAGCGCGCCCAAATGTTTTTTTCCACACCTTTTTTGTGAACATACCCCCTAAATGCCACTTCCATTTTACAAAATTTGGCAGGTTCTGTAAAGTTTGAATGCATTTCTGGTGGTTTTAGAGACTTGTATTTTGTGTTATTATAGTTTTGCTAATAAAGATGAAATTGCCCTTTAAGGTGCAAGTCTCGGTTCCCCCAAGAGACCTGTCCCGCCAGGACCCACCTGTGAGAGTGAGCAAGCAGCACATCTTCCAAACCCTTTTGTGTACCAGAGTCCGTGGTCTTGTAGTTATGACTACTGTTACAGTGGAGCACACCCCAAAGCATGTAAAAAATAGTAAACATCACAAGCCCTTAGTTCTAATACATTTTTCTGGATAAAATGGAGGCAGAATTTTATTTGGCTCTGTATGATAATAAATAATAATACATTTACTAAGAATACAGATTTTGTTCTGTCACTTTGGTCATTTTTCGAAAGTTTGAAAACTGGCATTTTAATCATATGGTTAATCCCCCCCCTCTTGCATTTTTGAGGCCCATCTGTAAATATGCGGGGGGAAAAAATGCTCTTGCGAGAAACTTGGGGTTGGCTCTAAATACTGGAGCAGTATATACTGGAAACCTCAGTCACACACAGGAAAACACAGTTTCCTTCTTATAACCCTGCCCACCACAAATTATTATTTAAACAATGTCATCAGTCCTGGCATGGATTTGCCTGATGTAATAATGCGTTCATGCCAGGGCTCTAAACAGCTTAGTAGGAGACTCTGTGATTCAGGTTCTAGGTTGGGTGCTGGAAATACTGATAGCAAATATGTGTTGTTTCACAAATGTATTATTTTCTGGAAGTATACTAGCTAAAGCACAGAGTAAAGAGCAGCAGCAGCGAAGTCAGGAGCACATATGGAAATCTTTATGACAATGATATGGTGTCAGTATGTCAGTAAGGACATAAAGAAGAATACTTTTAAAAACAAACTAGTGGAAATATTCAAGATTAGAGGGGCTATTTGTGACTGAAAGCGCAGTTGTGCTGCTGCACTTTTGCCCGCATTTGTGTGTTAAACCCTATTCATTAAAGGTACATTCATCATAAACCCCTCTCTGCAGTTCTGTATATTTGCACATGGCGCTGCTTAGCTCTTTTTGGCGTCCATACCAAATCAAGCGCTGCTGTGCCTATTGACACACGGGAACCATTGAGCTTCCGCCACCTCTTGACTAGGTAGTAGCTTCAGGGCATTCATTTTAGAAAACAGGACACTGAATCATATGCACACTATCATCAGGTGCAACACCCACTTGTAACTGTAGTTATAGGCAGAGGGTGAATTTTTTTGAAGGGGAGGCTAAAGATGAGACATACATAGACTGACCTAAAATTAATGTAAGACTTAGAGACCGCTAGCATAAAAATGAACCTCCTCAACTACTTCTCGCAGTTTCCACTGACTTTCAGGAATACTGTGAAAAAGTGCGGGTGGGGGTGCTTTTTAACCCCTTAAAATAATGTAAAAGTATTTATACATGCACTTCCATGAGGTTCCAAATAAGGTCACAGTATAGGGGTTCTCAATCCATTTGTGTTTGTGATCAGTTAGCTTAAATGTGGCATACATTGAGGTGCAGTGGCTTGATTGGTCAATTTCACTGTCTGTCAGGAGAGCTGCACTCTGATTGGAGAAGCCACAAGGATTCAATTAGAGTGCAGCTGATTAAAACAGAACCGGAGCTTGCAGGAACATACTCACAATATTAAAGTATCAGTGCAGAAAAAGTATAGCATGAGTTTTTGTTTTTAAATGTGGCAAACAGGTTTAGGGAGGCTTAGCCACGTATGACCACAGTGATGCTGGAATCATGGGGAAAAAAACATGGTGATTGCACTAAAAATTACACTTTGCTTACTGCACTTGTGGACATTAATGAGCCCTAAGGGCTTTTTTTTTTAAAACAGTGACTGCTGTTTGCACGTATAGGTGATAAAGATGTGGATAATATAGGCAAAGCTTGCATGCTATAGTTTCTTTCCTTGTTTTTCTGTACTGTGAAGAAGTGTTTTGGGGTGATATTGTGGATTTACCCAAAAAAGTCTCTGTAATATACAGGGCTTTACATACACATATACATAGATAGCTGTACATATACATACCTATCTGTCTGTATTAGGGAAGTTAACACAGGCCCAGACAGGCAATCAGTGGATTCTGGCAAATATCAGAGAGGCTGCTGTAAGATGCCATAGACTGTCACTATTTAGTTGGCTGGTGGGGGGTGGGGGTCGGGGGGTCTGTGTGTGCCTCTATGTACAGGTATGGGACCTGTTATCCAGAAAGCTTGGGACCTTAAGTCTACTAAAAAAAAATATTTAAACAGTAATTAAACCCAATAGGATTGCTTTGGGTCTAATTAATTATATCCTAGTTGGGATCAAGTACAAGGTACTGTTTTATTATTACATAGAAAAAGGAAACCATTTTTAAAAATGTGAATTATTTGATTACAATGGAGTCTATGGGAGATGGCCTTTCCGTAATTCAGAACTTTCTGGATAACAGGTTTCCAGATAAGGGATCCGATACCTGTACTACAAGTGTTACACCCTCCAAAAATAATGCCAGTAGCAAAATTGGTACCCTTTCCAGATAAAGTAAAGTTTGCAGACTCTGTTTCTAAGTTTTAGACAACCCCCACCCCCTTGTGGGGCATATTAAGCAATACTACTGGACATACCATTACTTTGATTCATATCCTTCTCCCTATTTCACCTTACTGATTGTTCCTGCATATTCAGTTTTTTTACGTTTGCCCTTAGATGATGTTCATTTTTAACATTAGCCAATACTACTTCAGTGCTGTAATTCTTTGCAGATAATCAGCAAGCATCTACTGCATCTACTAAGCTAGAAACTGAAAGTAAACATCTGGTTGGTTGCTCTGGGTCAGTACTAGTAAAAAAAATTCCCATTGTAGTAAATGTGCCTTTTCTGACTTTGTAATTTTAGTTTGTCCTAGTGTCTAACAAGTACCCAAGTGTTTTGCTAAAACTTCTAATCCCCTTTGACAATTTCCTACAATCATTCTTCTTTAAAGAAAAACACACCTAACCAATCTTCCTTTACTTGGGAATGTGTTCTGATGGAAAGGCAGATTCTACTAAGTAGTACCTGCTTTCCATGTTATATGGCAGAATCCTATAATCTTGCTATCATTTTTTTACCCAATTATAATCATGTCCTGAAGTATTCTTAATTATACATGTACTCCAGAGTGGAACAATAGACAGAATTACTAACAAGATAATGTGTAATTTCAAATAAAAATATTTTAAGTATTGATTATGGGTTTGTGTTTGGTTCTTTTATGTGATAAAACATACTGTATATACTCGAGTATAAGCCTAGTTTTTCAGCACCCAAAATGTGCTGAAAAAGTCACCCTCGGCTTATACTCGAGTCGGGTGCCTTCAGACTAGCACCCTCTGTCTTTTGTGTGCAAATTAGGCCACCCACAACCAGACCCTCCAGTGCCGTGGCCCGCTCCCAAATTCATCTTCATCTACTGTTCTCACCTGTCCCATTCTACACTAGACATTGCACTTTATATTCTATATAATCTATATATAGTTTTGAATGATTTTAACTCTTTGTGTTTTAGCTAGGTTGCTGATTGAGCTAAGGGGGTAGTACTCTTAAGGTATCATTATTGATACCATATTGTTTTTGTTGACCCTCTTCTCCACTTACAGAGCTAATTTACTGTTATTCTTTGAAATAAATATTTAAAAACATATACCCCACTGATGCCTCATTTAATGTAATTGTATTCGTATTTATTTTTATTATTGAAACTTAGCAATAGCCGCTGCATTTCCCACCTTATAGACTACTCGAGTCAATAAGTTTTTCCAGTTTTCTTAGGTAAAATTAGGTACCTCGGCTTGTATTCGGATCGACTTATACTCGAGTATATACGGTAATCAGTGCTTAGGAGGCCATGAAATATCTAGGGTTGTGAGCTACTATTGCAGGAAATACCTCTACAGGTGACACTTACAGTAGGAACAAACACAACTCCAGATCAGCTTGAACCTGACCCACTGCCATTTAATATAGCCACTTTAGCCATTTGTCTGTAGCATTTTTCCCCTAAACAAATCATACACAATGCAGCTAGTTAACTGTAATTGACTGAAATATTTAGTTTTAAGATTTGAGATGCTTAAGCTGAAAAGATAATCAATGCTATCAGGACTCAGAGAGCTGTGCCATTGTGCTGTGAACATTGGAGTAGTTAGGCCTTATTCATTGCCCACTGATACACGCTAATGCCACACTGACAGGGCTCATAAATTTATTACAGGCTGGATAGGCTGCCTCTGAGAAAAAACCCATGGATCAAATGTGCAGATTGGAAGCAGGTTGACTGAAGACAGTCTCTGTTTATTTCCTGTAGTTAGCTAATCAGGTTGCTGTCAATTAAACATCATGTTCTGCTTCCTGAACAGAGCCATAAGACAAAATGCAAAGTCCTGGTGCCAAAAATACAGATTGTTCAGCTTTCATTACCTAGGATTATTTCCCCCACTATTGTAGCCTTAACACTCTTAGTGCTATGTGTGGCTGAAAGAGTTAATTTCTTCATTCCTTCATATCACCAGTGTTTTGGCAAAGGAAGCACCACCAAACAACTTTCTTTGTTTCTAATTAAAGTCTTAACTCTTAGGGGCTTATTGTATATAAAACTCTACATCACTGCTGGAACTGTTCATGTTTTTTTAGTTGTCTTTCTATTGTATGTAGAAAGAGTATAGTTAGCCAAAGTCCTTACCTTTAAATCAAGCATTCTTGTATGGTTCTTCATATTTCTAAGTAATCAATTAAATTATATTCTGCTTTAAGTAGTTGATGAGCTAGTTGGCTTTTACCAACATTGCGCATCGCCAACAAAGAGTGTTTTCCCGCCACAACTACTGTATGTTTATTGTGTTATTTATAATTATTATTATCCTTTAATTATATAGTGCTAACACATTTACTTTTGATCATTCACATCAGTCTCTGCCCCTGTAGAGCTTACAAGTCCTTCACAACCAACTCAGACCAAGGAAACTCATAACTGCCAGTTGAAAAGCAGGATATGGAAGGCGGCATATGGATTTATTGACTTGCAAACAGCAAACGTCCATAAGAAACACTTAACTCTTTCTGCCTTACTTAAATAGTAAGTCAACACAACCCCTATACCCACTTTTTGTCTTGGTGTATAGAGATTTCTGGGAGACGTTTGCATTTCTCCACTCATGGGTAGCAAGGGAAATTGCTGTATTTTCCTTTTAATGCCAGTTACAGCATTACCACTTTCTGGTGAAACGGAAAACTTCTGTCCAACAGACATGGAGAGAGTTAATACGGAGCCCCTCTCGATGACTACAATCCACAACACAGCCTTTTTATTTCCTCTTGCAAAGGCCCAACTTCCAACTGCGGAAATGTCTGTGATTAAAAAGAGACAGCTCCAAAGCTTTCAACATCTGAAACCAACTAACGAGACACAATTTTGTTTCCTGCGCTTGACTCATGTCCCCTAGAAGCACTCAAAGCAGAGCTAGATGTTTGCCATTTTATTTTTTATCTCCATCTGAGGGTGACATGGGGGGATTTTTATGTTTAGAAGCAAGAAGCTTTTAGCTGTACCCTTTGTACCACTTGGAATATTACATCTTTCGGAACCATTTGATATTCATTTCAGAAATGTTATTGTGTAATTTTCTGATGCTGTCCCATATTTTTCTGTAATTAGGAGTGCTTAATTAGTAGAATCTACTATCCAGAAAGTTCCAAATAATGGCAATACTGTTTCCCATTGTCTTCTGTTTAAGTAATCTTTTTCGACTCTTTTTTGGCTGGTTTGTCTTTCCCCTCTACTAACAAGACAGCAGCTTGTATTTGTTGATATAGCATAAATCCACTCTGACATCAAAACAGTTCTATTTGTTTTTTTAAGTCTAAAGCTGGCCATACATGCATCGATAATATTGCACGAAACCTCGTTTCGTACGATATTCGGTGCGTGTATGGCAAGTCGGCGAGTCGACCGATATCGCAGGAGGCTGCTGATATTGGTTGACTCGCTGATCGGCCAGGTTAACAGATTTTGATCGGGCGCCATAGAAGGCGCCTGAGCAAAATCTGCCGTCAGGGCTGAATCGGCAGAATGAGGTAGAAATCCTGTTGTTTCTACCTCCTTATCTGCCGTTTCAGCCATGAACGTTAGTGGCGGATTTAATGATCTTTCGTGCGACCGATGGTCACACGAAAGATCGCAAATTGCCACTTGTGTGGCCACCTTAAGTATGAGTTTGAATCCCGAAATGGGAAAAATCGGATTAGATACGATAATTTCTGATGATCACAAATATCACGAAAATGCTTTAAAAAATCAGAATAGTCACGATAATATTGTATTGCCAATACGAAAGTCACAAAATTTTTGTATTGAACGATCGTAAACTGCGGGAAAATCTTTCTGACTTATGATCCTTCTGGATTTTGGAAGCCTCCCATAGGACTCAATGGCACTCTGCAGCTCCAACCTAGCCCAAGGAAAGTCACGATACCGAAGCTTGAATGAATTCGAAACTTTCGTACTCTGCGCGACAATATGATTTTGGCGCACAAATTTTGCCGCAAATGTAGGAAAAAGTCACGCAGAGTACGCAAAAGTTGCAGAAAATACGCACAGTACGAACCAATACAAATTTTTTGTATTCGGACTCAATGGTACTTTGATAAAGGTGCCCCTAAATGTTTTGGTGGCCTCTAGGCACTTAAGAATCCACATTACAGAATGAGATCTAAGAAATCCAAGATCCCATGAATTGAAGGTAAAATAAGAACAAAAACAAGAATTTGGAAAAGAAGGATTCCAACTCCAAGGGTACTTTGCTGTTGGGCAGAAATAGCTAAACTATTCTAGTGCGTTCTAATCTTCAAAGTAAGCTACATCACAAACATATTATGATATGTGATTATCAAAAGACATTAAGATAATTCACAGAAGCCACCAAAACATCAGCAACTTTGTGGCTTTTTTTTTTTTTTTTTTTTAAACGTGCCTATTATTGACCTATTGGGCCAAGTTACATTGGTGCCCAATTCACAATGCTATTATCCTCAGCTCTCCAGGACCAATGGTTCACTTAATGCATGTATATAATCCAATCAACATCTTGACTGTGCCATTTACATACACCTAGTACCCCAGTTGTTTAGCCATTTCATCAGTGGTTCTAATGCTAATAACCTAAACGGCAATATCTCCTTTTGCTCTTCAGATGTCTGATTATAGTGTACTATAAGCAAACAAAATGGCACTGTGGACTTGTGTTTGAGAACAGTTAGATATAGTTCTGGCAGGGATTAATTGAATTCATTGCATTAGTCATGTAATTTGGGATGTCTACTTTGGAGAGTGTATGGTGCAAATGGAAGAGTTTTATATTCTCTTGAAATTCTTGTGCCTTTGGGATGCATCTCAAGTGCCAAAAGTTCTATAGAACTTCTGTATAACTAAAAGCCCTATAAGATAGGGATTTATTGTACATAAGTGTAAGTTGTGTAAATATTAGCAGCGTCACATAACAGTACAGGCAGTAAACAATTTAGCATTTTTAGATTATTTAAATTACAAAAAACAATTATATTTCTGTTGCCTCTCACATGATTTTCTGCATTGCACAAGCATCTTGGCCTTAATGTGCTGCACTGGAGTCAAGTAAAGATAAAAACTCATTTTAGTTGCCTAAGCTGTGAACTATTGATTGCAATTTCTTGCCAATGGTTTTTTCAGCACTTTGCAGTTCAACGTGTTCTAGGATTGTGTTCTCTATGGGAATGGGTTAATTGTAGCAGTGGCTTTAAAAAGAGCTTTTTTAGCCTCAACTAGCCTATTTGACTGTTTCATGGATCAATCATTCAGCAGCCCCTCGGGGTCATCATCCCTGAAACTTAAACCCAACAGCAGGCAGGAAGTCAGGAGGATATCCTGTAAAGAGAGGGTCAGAGCGGAGCAGCATCAAGCAAAACTAGGGTGCCCGCCTCTTTTCAGTCTGTCCCAGATACAACAAAAGGGAAATTGCACTCAACCATTTAACTGAGGGCTCCTAGGGTCATGGTAAAAGCCTCAGAGCTGAAGAACAATTTTATAGTATCTGTATTAGATTAGCTAACGATCAGTGTTCTTTAACCAAGGCATATATTTCATTAGAAACGTGATATTGGTTTATCAGCATTTATCTAGTAGTTTAAATATGAACAGAACCTTAAAAAAACTAAAGCAAAAAAAATATTTTTAATAACATTCAGATTAACATACATCAAATACCATTAGATTTTCATTATCTAAAAATTAGTGTTTTGTTTAAATGTTACAGATATGAATAGATAAATGTATATATAAGATTCAGACCTTATATATATGTATCCAATAAGTACCTAACCCAAACTTTGGATAAGCATCATGCAGCGTCTCAACTGTGTTTGGCAATTCAGCCCGGTCCTGAACAACAAAGAGAATAATGGGCTTTTATTAACTCATTCATATGTACGTGGTGGAATAAATAAAAAAAAAAACATACTGCACAGGAATGCATGTCCGCTTTTTCATTGTACACAGTTCTATAAAGAGATGATATCCTATTTTTCCACTTGTGCAACCCAGCTCTGCTCTTAAACTTTGTACAGATATTAAGGACATGGGGTACCAGTAAGAGTAATGGATGGTTCCTATGGAGTAGAAAATATTACTCATCTAATCATCCAGGCTGGTTATTCTGTGAACTAGCACCATAAACAAAGTGTTAGTGGCTGGCAGAATAGATAAGTTAGAGAAAATGTACAACAACTAGGAAAACCCATACAGTGGACCAAATGGGCCTCTTCTCTGTGGCTTCTGATTTGCACTTAGGTTTCTGGAAGCTCAGATAGTAGTGTGAGAGTTAAAACTGTTGAGGAATGCAGCAGAAAGCATTTGAAGGGGTGGGGGAGCATCTTCAGGGGGGAGAGGGAGATTCAGGGGGTGCACAGGGCTATGGGCCCTGGGGGCTGTTAGTTTTGGCTGTGTCCACAGACTCACTATTGTCTTGCAAAAGGATTTCTGCATGGGCTGTAAAGTGAGTTCAGCTGTGATTCTGCAGCAGATAAACGGGGATAGAACAACGTTCATTAGATCTTAAACCAGGAAAAAGACGCTAGAGCCCAGCAATGCAACAGGCTAATCAACATATATGTTTCTGTACTTAGGATGCTGACATGTACAATAGAGATTATGTCCTGTTTGTACTGTATTTTGTTTGACTAGGAAAAAATGCCTTAGCAACTTCAATATGTTACACCAATTTGGGTAAGTATTGGTAAATTGGGTGAAAATTACATAGTCATTTAGGTTAAACCTACTTGTCTAAATGAATCCTGATAAAAAAAAATCTAACCCCTTCTTGAAGCTATGTAATGTAACTGCAGGGAGAGTATTCCACAGAACAGCTCTCACTAAAAAACTCTTTTCAAATATTCAGTGCATATTCTTGTGCCTGCTGGAAGGACCAACTGGTAAATAAAGCTTTGGAGAGTTTGTTGTATGGTCCTCTTGTTTAATTATACAGAGTAATCATATCCCTACTATATAAATAAATAGAAAATAACTGTATGGACGCATCATTAAACTAATTTGGTTGTTTTACTACATTTTTTTGAGATTTGAGGCTCTCCTGTTCGCATATAGTGCCTTAATGTACAATATAACTTTGCTGGGGGCCTTATAGCTTCAGAAGTGCTGTGATACAGCTCCCCCTACAGGAAAACATGTGCTACATGGGCACATACTGAATATCTATCACATCCTGAGCAAATTCAGTTCTTATCATTTTAGTTTTCATGTTGTTACAAGTTATTGTACATTTTATATACTGTAATACAAATCACAATAATGTGTCACGCAGAGGAGAACAAACTCCAAAGCTTGGTACTCCTTACTGATCAAACATAACCCTAAGCTTCTGCTCACTTCCTACCTAGGGGCAGATTTATCAAAGTCAAATTGTTTAACTGGGCAAACTTTAGCATTTTCACTTGCAGGTCTTGCAGGTCTATTTTTTGGCATATATTAGAACTATTTAAGACTTGTTATACTGTGAAAACATACAAGATCTTTTGCCAAAGATAAAAACATTTTTAAGATCTGTCTTTAATAAAAACTTTTCTCCATTCTCCTCTGCTGATCACATAGTGGTATCCTCATCCAATGAAACCTGAAGTTTCTAAAGGCTATTTGTCTAGTATTTCTTTCCTTGACCCACAAACGTGATGTACTTTGTGGTAGTAAATAAAGGGAATCCTTAAAGCAGGGATCCCCAACCTTTTTTATCCGTGAGCAACATTTCAATGAAAAAAAAAAGCTGGGGAGCAACGCAAGCACAAAAACTTTCCTAGTAGGTGACCAATAAGAATTTAGATTGGTTAATTAGTAGCCCAATGTGGGACAGCAAGCTACTGGATGCTCTGTTTAGCTATGCCTCCAAGTCAGAAATTCAAAAATGGGCACCAACTTTGAGGCCACTGGGAGCACCAACAAAGGGGTTGGGGAGGAACATGTTGCCCCCAAGCCACTGGTTGGGGATCACTGCCTTAAAGTAAAGTTGCTGGAAAAGTATAACTCGGCAAGCATGGAACTGGTGTAGAGAGGAGTGGAATAGGCATCTTTGCGTTTTCTGGTTGCCACATTAGGGCTACTAATACACATGCTGGGGGAAAATGCCCCAGCTTAATTAGGGTTCTTGTTACTAATATGTGTCATGTGGTTCCTGAGATTTTGCAAGGACAGACTGCACTGCAGTTGCATTAAAGGGGAAATAAGGTTAATAAAGAAGTGGACTGAAAATGTTGTACATTATATTTTGGGTTCTGTATCAGTCCAAGGCAACCACAGCCCTTTGGCTGAGATCTGTACCTTAAAGTTACCCCAGTAGCTACCTTTTTTTCTTTTCTCCTGATTCACTGCACATGCTTTGTGCTGCTGGCAGTAACCTAAGCCTGGAGGCAAATTTACAATATAGAGTATATATACAGATATAGGATCTATTATGTGGAATGCTTGGCTCCTGGGGATTTGCAGATAAGGGAATCATTAAATAATGATGGTTTTCTTCCCATTATGAATTTGTGCAGCTTAGTTACCATCAAGTACAAGACACTGTTTTATTATTTTAAAGAAAAGGGAAATCATTGTTCAAAACTATAAGTATTCACTTGAATACCCTGTAAATGACATCCTTATAAACGGTGCTTAGTGAAGTAATATCTGTCACATGACTCACTGAAACTTGTGTATTATAATAAATAATGAAAAATATAAGGATATTAGAAGTCACTTTTGAGTTCCATGACTTGTTTTAAAGAACTTATCCCATGGCCTTGTGCTGTTATATCTTTATGGAACTCCTCAGAGACATATAATACCCTTATAGTTTAACATTCTTCACTATATAAATTCAAAGTTTTTTATGGCAGTGCGGTGCTTCCTTCAAAAGTTCTTGCAGATGAAGTGGTTATGGGTGGCAATGTACTATAACTGTTACAGTAGGGGCACACCCTTCCCTGTCTGCTGGGCAATATCAGGTAGATTGGGGTGTGTGATGATCTTGCTCCAGTCTTTCCATTTGTACCCCCATATGTAATAAGAGGCACTAGGTTTGCCCAGTAGCAGTAAACCAAAGCAAACATTAAGGTTTGCTTTTAAACAGGTGACCAGTAAATTCTACCAGCTGGCTGGTTGATGGGTTACTGCTCCTGGGCAAACTTAGTGCCTTTTATTACATAACCCCATTTGTGTGCTGATGTTAGACAAGCAGCTGCGCTGTGATTTGAAATATTTGAGAAAGATGTTTGAGTTTAAAGCAGGCACTCTATCCATGTTGTAGCTTTTCAGCAGGCATGGCAGTGCCTAAATGAGATTGACAGAAACCAAGATAGTGCCAGTACCAAATTGTTAGGAAACTGGGACATATTTTATTTAAAGGGGACAAATTCAGCGATAACAGCAGCCCTACCAATTTGCCAGTAAGCAAAGAAAGGGGGTTATGCAATAACATGGTCAAAATTTGCCCATCTGGTAATTAATGAGCAGTTAGCGTTACTAGCGTGGTAAAAATAAACTTATGATTGGTTGCTGTGCATAACTGGACTGAAGCAAGCACTGATGTGATAACATAACCCTGAAGCAATCAGAAATATTGAAATAAAATACAAGGTATATCCACAGAGCTAGGCAATATTTGTTCCTGTTACTGTATAATGGCCATAGATTTATTAATAATTGTGTCAAATTCATGGTCAAACGTCTGGAGAAGGCTGATGTTTGTGCATTCACTGTATTAAGTCAAAAGATCGTACAGAATAGTTATAATGCAGTAAATGAAATATGAGCACAAAATCATATGAGGGTCAGAGGTCTTGCCCCATAATGCTAACAGTCAAGTGGCATTACTGTATAAATTTGTAGTCAGCTGTTGCTTTAAATAATCCAGGCTAGTTGTACATTTGCAAGGCTCAGAAGCATACAATATAACATGCATATTGGACCTGCTAGGAAGGCATCCATCCTGCAATAGCATAACAATGTGTGTGTGGCAGCGCTGTTATGAATACAAAGTGAGGCTAACAGCCCGGGATATGGCAGCCGTGGGAGCTGCAAAAGCAGAGAGCTTTTTAGCCAGGCTCAAAGACAGTCTGTTTCAGACACATTTCAGGTCGGCATAAATGAGAGGCATAATTTGGGATTGCTATACCTGCTTCATACCTTACCTAATTTACAGATGATCTAGGGGATTATTGCTATTTCAGAATAAACAGGTGTTTGTTTTGGAGTACATGTGCATGTTTGTATTTACTGTATATAGCAGCATCCATGATGCTTTATTGATAAACATAGGAAACCAGGTCTTGGTATTAACAAATACACTAGAAAGCATAAGTGTCCATAGTGGATGTGTATGCGTTAGATATTTTAGATTGTAAGCTCCACTAGGGCAGGGACTCATGCTGCAAAATATGCTGGCAAAGTATAAATAAAAGTTATAATTAATTGGAAAAATAATTGTGTTTAAGCTGGGGGCAGGCTCTCCTTTTGTGACCAAAACAAGAATACTGTGACTTTCAGCTCAACTCTATTAGCTAATCATTTGGAACCTTCTCCAACAAAAAAAGAAAAAGATTTGCTCATTTTAGAGCTATGACTAGATCCAATTTATAAGTGGACTGTCGATTCCCAGCACAAGAAATGGTTGCCCCTTTGCCATACACTGCTCTACATTCCCATAGGCACAGCCTCCCTCAACCTGCTGTGGTAAACAAAACACGTCATCCTATACTTGGCGGTCTTCCTCATAATTCTCCCCACTCTGCTCACATCCCTTGCAATCAATCGAGCCCACTTAAAATCATTTGTGCTTTTACTAAGGTAAAAGCTGTAGAGAAAATGTTTAGGTGCCTTTTAAGACGTAATGGCAAATTAACAGGGTCTGATATCAGAAGTGGTCTGCTAATATATTTGCTGTGTCAATGATGTAATGAAATCATACCTTGCACATAAACTGATCCTTCCCTCTTACTGATATTCCTTGGCTTTGGCCTCTACATCCATATAGGTCAAATGCCAAAACATGGCAATATATACATATATTGTATTACATACAAGGATAGTGCAAATTTCTAGATATTATAGGGAAAGGACAATGAGCAGTTCTTAAGTTATTTACCATATGTACTGGTCTAATATATCGTTAATTACATTCTGTGGTTACTGCTTATGACTTATAACTACCAATTAGCTTTCCCCAATACCCATCTCTGGTTGGCGCTACTGACATGCACGTTAAATTCTGAAAAGCTTTAAAAGAATATTGTGATAGCAGGGATGTACTGATAGAGCCTTTAACACTAAATTCCTATGTGAGCAAGTTTTGTTGCTGTCCATATAAATCAGGGGGCTGCACCACACTATCACATTCCATAAATGTTACTCTGTAAAACCGCAGCCTATAATGGTTTAGGCAAATTGTATTAGAAGAACAAAAAGTAGAAGCTGCGTGCAACATCAGTTGTAACAAACCTTCACACCTCACAAGGTTAAATAATCTGGTCCACGGCATAGGGAACTTAGTGTGCATCTCAGCCCTGACACATCCCTGCCCATCTAATCAGTATGGAGGGACCACTTGCAAATGAAGCAGCTTCCCCTGCCTCTCCCGCTTGCTAAATTGGTGACATCTGTCAGGGAAAGGATTAGTCATATTTCATTTAAATAAGTCACTGACTCCTGAAATGAACTGCAGGGTCTGACGGGGAGAAGAGGGGGAGGGAGGCTCTTGTGTTCATTGTTTGTGCCTCCAGCCTCCCTACTTTTCCTGCCTTGTCTGCTCTGATGGATCTGGCAGTGCTGAGCTACGTGCTTGCTACATATTTGGTGGTGGGTGAGTCCTAGGCGCTACTGCTACCAGCAACATGTACAGCAAAGCCTTCCCTATGGGTGACATATTCCTCATACAGTTTATTTGTTTTGTTGTGTGTGTGTGTGTGTGTGTGTGTGTGTGTGTGTGTGTGTGTGTGTGTATATATATATATATATAATATAGACATTGTAGAAATAATAGCGGCACTCGGATAATTGCAAAAAAGTGTATTAAAAGAATGAATCACATCACATATGCGACGTTTCGGGCAAAGCACATGCCCTTTATCAAGCCTGTGTTAATGAGATCCACATCATGAATCACATTTAAAGGGATATACAGGAAATTACATCATTTCAAAAGGGGCTTAACTTTAACTAACAGTATTGTTATTATTATTAACAAAACACATACCCTATAAAGTTTATCAACAGCAAGTTAAACAAAATCATAAAAAAAGAAACAAATCATAATCCTTATTTAACCCCAAGGGGGAAAGTGATTTTAATTTATTGATCCACCATACCTCCCTTTGTTTAAGTTCCAAGCATGTGAGTGGATACTTAGGAAACAGGCACATTATACTAATGAACAGATTTCTTTTTTTGTTCAAGATTTGGAGATCATATTGGGGTGTAATTATTTCATGATTCATTCTTTCAATACACTTTTTTGCAATTATCCGAGTGCCGCTATTTTTTCTACAATGTGTAAGATAATGGGATGATATGGCGTCCTGAGGTGGCTAAGCACCGGGATACACGCTAAAGGAGGAGTGCGGTAACGTTCCTTGTACAAGATATATATATATATATATATATATATACACAGGCATGTAGGCATGCAGAATTATCTCTATAAATATGTGTGTGAATGTATGTATGTGAGAATGTCCGTTGCCTGTGCTAAATGTGGTTACAATATAAGGTGCTAAAAGAATATATCCACATCACTCACAGGCTTTACAGGTAAAAAACAGGAGTTTTATTAATGTCTGCAGAAATCTTAAAAAATGCACTGCACCCAGTTAAAGCAGCATAGGTGACTTTCTACCCTTCACATATATATGTCAGCCATATGGAGTTCATAGTTATATCTGCACCAAATGTAGCAATGATTCCTGTGCGCTATGCTAACCTAAACCTTTAGAACACATTTTATTGTCCCCCTGTATATATGTATCCTATGTTAACCACTTTTACTTTAGCGTATACACAACCATAGTACGTAAAGGAATGGCATCCCCACATTGTTGTAGATGTTATACTTCTCATCACAAGTATTATCCACATATTACATGTAATACATTTTAAGATGACTAAAAAACAACCTCTCTTACATATTTGAAATAAGGCTAAATTAGGGTTCTATACAGACTTGAAAAAAGTTATGTATATCATATTTTACAGGCTGTTTAAAGGTCTCCCCTATTAAAGTGTTCTTTGATTACAATTTTTTGGTCTCTGCTTAATCATTGCAGCAAGCAAGCACGCCAAATTATTTATTGTAATAAGCGTCCTTTAAGTATAATTAATGTTGACATGGATTATGAGAAATGTATTCTGCTTGACTTCCTTTCCTAATACTTTGGAAATATTTTTAGTCTAAGATGTGTCTTAGACAGTCTGCAGTAATATGAAGTATAAATCTGACTGTCGTTGGAGCAAGGAATTAAAGCCTCTCCATAGGCCAACGCATTTGAGAATTTTGAATTTCCTCCGCCTAAGCAGAATTTTTATTGTATTCCCAGTAGAAGCAGATTTTACTTGATGTCTTATCTTTTCATAACTCTAAAAAAGGATAAATATATAATGTTTCATCCTGCTACCATATTCAGTGGAATTACTATGGTTAAAAATGCAATGCAAGCCCAAGGACACAAATATGTGCTGTACCATCCACACCCACTGCTCTCTTGTCTTAAACCTATCTGTCTCACTGCTCCTTACCTCTGGAACTCTATCCCTGAATTCCTTCTCAGGGAACACTTCCTCGCTCTCTTCCAGATTCTTCCTTCTGGAGCACTGAACATTATTTTGTCTAATCCAACGCTTAAGGACCATTGCCCATATTTTGTGCACTGTTGCCTTCCAATTTGTGCCTGTATGTTACCCAACCACTTAGATTATAAGTGCTATGGGCCATCTTCCTACTGTGCCTCATACCAAATGGCACTTAATTTTTGTGTAGTTATACTTATTTATTGTATTTATCATACTTCCCTATGTGTAATTTTCTTTATGGTAAGATTGTACAGTTCTGTGTACCCTTGTAGTGCTTTATAAATAAAGTTATACATATGTACATGTATATGTTAGATCGCATCAGCCAATTATTGGGCACAGTTCTGTCTTTTGCTCTCACGCTACGTCCTGTTACAGTCAGAGCTGCATTATTTCTGGCCATGTGATCTCTGAGGGAGCACACAGCCCATCACTAAATGATGGATCAAGGGAAAGGATGTAAAAGGGCAATATTTACTGATATATATTTAAGTTTGGTGACATTCTTTAATAGATCACTTAATATGATATAAACCATCTGTTGGCTAAGTATTCACTCTGGGGTTATAGTTTTCCTATAGTTTTCCTTTAAAAGACCAAAACCCTTCTAGGCTTTTCAAACTAGTTGGCAGTTTGAAAATACAATCAGATTGCATCAAATTGACCCTTCAATAGTTTTCATTTGCACTTGGCCAAATACATTTGATATATCTGTGTTTCCTGCATAATCTGAATACTCACTGGGGCCAGTGAAACACCATCCACTCGTAAAAAGGCTGTTAGTAATCTACTTGAAGTTCAGGACATGCAGTCATTCATAGGATTCCCAAAAGGTTTTGCTTTTAATCAAGGTTTTTCTTTGTTGGATGGTCCTACGTAACCAGTGTCTGGTCCATGAAAAATGTTCTGGTTTGCAACACTGGTGTAGTTGGTCTGTTTGGATATACAAAATGTAATTTAGGGGAAAAGGGGGAGTGCTATTTAACAGGTATGGGATTCAAATAGTTCAAATATTTAAAAATTATTTCGTTTTTGTGTAATTCTAAAACAATAGCTTGTATTTGATCCCATCTAAGATATAATTAATCAGTAGTGGAGGCCAAATAAACCTATTGGGTTTATTTAATGGTCCTGATCATTCTGGAAAACAGGTCCCATACATGTACTAGTAAATAAGAACAGAATGCTAGTTTATCAGCTGCAGTAACCAATAAGATGTTAGTTTTTAAACAGGTGACCGGTAAATGCTACCTGCTGACTGGTTGCTATAGGTTACTGCACCTGTGCAAACTTTTTTACTATATCACCCACAAAAAGTTTGGTAAATAAACATGTTTTGAGTTCTATAGGGCAACAATTTATAATCCTTAGCCATCTTTTATTGCCAAATAAAGATTTGGTGCTGGGTCACTGGGTCACAGGATTAGAACAGAGATATGGCTATTACATTTGGTTTCCTTCATGATTCAGCTTTATAGCACACAAGGTGTACCAAAACACTAACAAAACACAGGATTTTTTTAATTAGTGGCCCTGGCGTCGGATGCATCTTCCAACATATTTAAAGCCCTACTTATATACTGTTTAATTTGGAATATGATGTAGTTTATCAGTTTCATTGACTTGTTGCCTGTCTATTTTACATTGAAGTTGTTTATCAATAGTAGGTAGTTCAAGCAAATTAAAAGAATGTAGATTATTATTTATTCTCAGGCTAAAAGGTTGATCACACACAAAATGCTTCAACCTCGGTATCAGGCACAGTCCAGTACATGTTAAAGTTGGATAGTACCGCCTAACACTTACTGAGAGTATAGGTCAAAGCTGCCCTACTTTTCACAGAACTGTTCTGATTTACTGACTCAAAAAGTAGTTATTACGAAGCGGGTGTGTTTCAGATGGATTCTGGGAAAAACTAGAGGTGTCTAGCCACAGATGTGCCCACAATTGTCCCTTTCTTTTTAATTATTACATTTAGGTATTATATGGCTCTCCAGCTTTTGTTTTCTTTATACCTAAACAGTTGAAGGCTGTTGTGTTAAAGTGGTCTGTTTGGCTGGAAAGCCCCGTGTTGCAGATTCCATGTTAAGGTGAAGTGGGGTTGCAGATGAGCAACAGTCTTCATTGTATGATTCAAGGTACAAAGGTTCAATAGCAAAGCTTACTGCTCATTTGATCCCTAGGGCTGTGTAACTGGGACCAAAGTCAACCTCTGTTTTCAGATCTTTCATTAGATATTCAGACTACATCCATTCCAAGAGTTTGTGCCTTTGGGCAACAAAAAGAAAAATGGCTAGCAGTGATTTTCAGCTCTTTATTTTACAATTCTTTTCACTATTTAGCATGGCGGGATCAAGAAATATGATGTCGGCTGTAGTCTAGCTGATCACCTGCCAGCTGAACAAAGCAATTTCAAATTAGGCCAACATTTTCTCACCCTGTCCTGAAATACCCTTTTATTTGTGCATTTTGTTACTTTCTTTTCTTCAAGCAGCAGTCCTTTCATAAATGACAGGAGATGTATTTTGAGCTGCCATTTACACTAAAATTCTGCCCTCACTCCTTGTGTTTTTTAAATCCCTGCCGCTTTCGAAAATCCATCTTATTCACACTCACAAAAGGGTAAAAAAGAAACAAAACTAAACTGTAGATGCCTTTTCAGTGGGAGTAGAGAATGCTGCAGCTTGTTGTTAAAAAGAAAAAAAAACAGAAGACTTGGTATTCCATCCACAGATGTGGTTACTAGATTAGGTCAGTGTTTCTTCAGCCTGTCCTGATCAATTTGTTCTCCACTAAATCTGTTACTGATTTGGCACTGCCTAATTTCAATTTTTCCTATTTTTCCAAAGCCCTTTCTCTTGTTAAATGTGCATAACAATTCCATAAACCCTATAGTTTGCTTTTTATATCCATGGCATATGTTTTAGGTCTTGCAAAGGCTTTGTAGACCACTTCATTAAAAGAAACATGTACCTGAGCTTGGATAATCGAGCCAGGATTTTTTTCTCTGTGGGACAGTAGTTGGTACCAGTGCCTAGTGTCAGGGGACAGAAAGAATTTCTGAGCAAACTGTATGATAATCTGTATGTGGCAAATAAAAGCAAATGTTCAGTAAAAATTGCCAAAAATCAGCCAAAGATCCAATTCAATGTGTAATGGGGTCATCAGATAACCTGCAAACTCACAAAGTTTTATTCCCACATACTTCCATAGATCTGGGCAACTGGTCATTTTACTGAAATGTTCCCATCACTACTTGTCGTCAAACTGCACTAATGACACATCATATTTACACTCATCACACATGAGCATTATTGGTCTAAAACCTTAGTGCCGTAAAAATATATATTATCATTTAAATTCTTCTCTTTCAACTTCATTCATTTATTCTTGTTTCCCTCAGAAGAAGCTTACCTTTAAATATTCATGATAACTATGTGTTATTTGTGAATACTTACTAATATAATCTTATCATATGCCCCTTTTAACGGTGTTGCTGGCAGCACCCTTTGTTCTGTATACAGTGAGAAAGCTCATCTTTTCTGTAATGCATTACATGCATCAATATAATTGCTAGGTGATTAGTCCCCTAGTGCCCTCACCCTTGAGGCAGGAGTTATATCCCCTTCTATACTCCTTTGGTAGTCTATCCAACATCTACCAAGTGTCTAGGCTCTGAAAGGGCCCACCCTTAATCGCCACTATTTATTTTACAGGGTACGGTGCTACTTACAAAAAAATGATGTGCTTTCATAATTAGACATGCATACCAGATGAATAAAAATATGTTAAAAGCCAAACATGCAACACTCATCATTTTGAAAGGTACTGTACTTGCACTGAAATGAACTGTAGTTTTTTTTAACATGTCCCTGAATGATTCATTTGAAAAAATACCATTTACAGAACATACTGGTTAAATAGACTAGTGTATAAGAAAAAGTGATTGCTACATTTAGAAGAACAGTATATATGCATAGACATAAAAAATACTTGTGACCCATCTTTGCATGAATAAAGCTTACCTGCTTTGTGTGTTGTAAGAGCCTGTCTTATCATATTACACGCTGCCACCTACAGGGCATTCATTGTCAGAAGTTAGGTCAGCTTGCCCCTTGCTCACATAATTACTCTTGCCTTTCTGCTAGCCACAACTTTATCAGAGCAAAGAAAACCCCAGGTGATTTTACGAGGAGTGTTTATGACATGAGACTAAATGATAGCTAAACAAATGGAAGTGGGGATGGAACGGGGTACAGAAGGTTCCATGCAAGGAAAGTTGGGCACTCTGTAATACATATTTTTTTCTGGAAGGTATTTTGTTTGTGGAATCTGAGATATTCTTCTCTTTGGAGAATTTAAGTAGGGTAACCTACATGATTCTATCTCTTGCTCGCCTTACATTCCATAACTGGCCATGGTGGCCCTGTATTTAGGTCTGACCATAGTATTTGGGTGCTTCATTAGATTACATGCCAGGGCCAACTAGTCAAAGCCTACACAGAAAAGTGCCAGCTTTGAAACATTTCTCATCATTAGCACCCACTGTTAGCTGTTTAATGCCAGTTAGCATTTGGCAATCATCATGTATATTTAATTATGCCACTGCTGCGGTCTTCCTGTTGGCCAGAGGATAGCTCTTTATATATCTTATTGACAGAAGAACCCTTATATATATTATTATACCACAATTTACATCTTCTTTTAGTTATTTGCTGCCCTAACCACTGTAGAGCTATAGAAGAATCTTAAAGCAACTGTCAGACATCTGGTTTAGCTTTTCTCAAAAAACTCCAGCTTTTTTTTTTTTTTGCATTTTTACACTCATGACAAATCAGCTCACATGAGTAAGCCTTGCAGCAACATGGTGCTAAAGCTTGAACCCGTTTAAAAATGGTATGCAACTTGCACGTAAGCCATTCTTTCTGTCAAATAGGTAGGTAGGATCATGGGAATGATTTTCTGCGTGAAAAAAACAGAGCTATGCACAGTTCTCACATAGAGCTCTATACCTAAGGTCTGGTCAATGGCATGTGTAAAGTAAGGGTTTCCTCACTCCAGTGTTCGAATTCACATTAATAGGAGCAAAGGGCATAGAGTTAGAGGGCACAATAAAATGTAGGCTTGTGATTTTGTGTTATTTCTCTTACTGGCTGAATCAACCTTTTTTCTTTTGTGTGTCCATTCAGATGTAGTTCTGAAGCTGAGTGGAGAAGAACAGTCACAAAACTTTACAGAGCCAACAGAAATAAAGTCCGTACTTTTTGTCCTTTCCCATAGTTAATGCACAAAATGCAATACCCACGGGCACAAGTGAGCCCTGCCTGCCTTGGACAGACAATGAATACCTGGGTCCATTGTGCCCAGGTCCCACATATCTGATATGGATACCCCTCATATAGGCAGCGTTGCCAGATACAAGCAGTGCCACATACAAATAGAGGTACCCTTTGCATTCGGAGCAACTTGGGCTGGCAAGGAGAATTGCGGTCGTAAAATGAAGATTTGCTGATCACCATCCCATAGAAAATGGGAATAGAATGTAAATAGAATATTTTCACTTTCTAGTGTTATTGTACCTTGGTACTGCTTATTTACTTTGGTACCTTTAGGCTGATTTATTTTCATTTCTTGCTCTCTGCAATGATGGGGTTAAAGACTTGTTCTTGCAGAAAATGTGAAGCATACACCTCCCAAACTGAATGCTACCGGCCTTGCACAGCGGCTTTATAAACTGGCATAGGAAGGGAGCGTTCTGTGTTCATCACATCGCAGCCCATCAGCATCTCTGTGACAGATTCTATTTATGGCTTAGGCTGCAGCAAGTTCCCTTCTTAAAGTGGCTGATCCTGGTAAATCAAGCTTGCTGCATTGTACCTCTTAGGCAAAAGGGAAGATTAGATATCTGTAATATTTGTTTGGGTATTTCTGTGTTTATGCTAAATTATATATATATATATATATATATATATATTAGTATTTATTTTGGCCTTGCAACTCATTATGGTAGATATTAAAATCTCATATTTATAAAGTAGGATGTTCAAACAGAAGTGAAGTAAATTCTTTAACTGTAAAGTATTAGAAAAAATGAAGAGATAAGGAAATTATACTCTTACTCAGTTATAGAATAAAATAATACTATTAGTTGACAGTAATGTCCCCAATAGGAAAGGCATGTGGGGGTTAACATGAGGCTTTGGTTGCTTTCCAAATTATTTCATATAAATCTAAAATCATGATCAGTTCTAACTGCATTTAATGGAATCATCTTACTCACTCAATCATACACACAAACACCCCCAAACAGATTCTTCTCCAAAGTGTGTCATACAAGCAGCCCGTCATATGAACCTTCAGCTTAGCTAAGCTCCCATATTTGTTCTGGAAGGTCACTTATTTTATCTTTATCTCCTGTTTAGCTTTGGTGGACTTTAAAAAGAGGGATTTAAACTGGCAAACAGAATAATCTGTTTTTGTTAACTTAAATCCTCCACTGTGTGTAGTGACCTACTAAAATGATGAGAAAAGCCTGATAAATGTATCATTTACAGAGTCTCTGGTAATATGGGTCACCATAAATGTATTATATATTATACATTTTTAGCAACATCAGTAGCCTTGTAGATAGTGTAAGCCTCTTCCATGGCATATTGAAACACCAGTTTGAAATGTCTATGAAGTCCATAGTTGCTACATTTGAAACAATATTCAGTTGCAAGTGTTGTGTGGTCTGTGAGGGTATACTACATGAAGTTCAGCTTTCATTGCATTTATGAAAGAATGTATTATTACACGTGTGTTAAATGACAGATTTCTAGTCTAGCCCATGCTCAAATCTCTGAATTCAGTTAAGAGGAAACCTGGAGATTGTAACACAATAGGGATTGTTTATAACCTCCAAGGCAGTATGCAAAATCCAAAAAAGGCTTAAAGTGATACTGACACTAAAAAACAACTTTTCAAAATACAAATCTGCATAAAAGGTTCCCTATAGGTCATATTGATCATTTTTCGCTGATAGGGTTGATTTGTAAGTAATTGTTACTTGAAGTTCCTATACCTGACTGTTTTGCCAACCTGACTGTCCCTTCTCAACCTGTCAGTTATAGCTTCTAATGCTAAGGGACTCCTGCTGCACAAATATGGCCGCCCCCTCATAGAGGGACATGGGGGATATGATAGGTAATGTAAAAGCACCAGGAAAATATTTTTATGGCAAAATATATAATTGGCATGCAAAGACAATGTTATAATATATATTTTAAAACGTTTAATTTGAGGTGTCAGTATCTCTTTAATGTGTCCCTTTTTCTGCCCTTGGCATTCTGCCTTCTTGTGTTGTTCTGTTGGGCAGTGCAAAGACCTACGGCTGCCCCAATAAAACTGAGGCACCAAGTTTACCAGGTTAAGCAAGTTGTGAAAGGCAGAGGATGCAGACTGCAAAGGGGTCCTGTTCTTACTGGCTGCCTTATGAGCAGTCAAGACTTTTTAGGACTGTTCTATGGGGGGAGAAGTGGCAGGAAGTATTTCATATTTAATTAAATAAAATGGCGTAATGCAGCTGTGAAGAATGATACAAAGTATGTTTCATGTTTCAAAATAATACTTAAATGTAACAGAAAGATACCTTATAATATTGTTGACCATTCAAATGCAGATCATGTCCTCTAGCATGCCTAGGATGGAGACTTGGTGGGAAGCCATTGGCATTGTTTAGAATACCAACCTACTTGACTGCATTTAAGCACATTTTTTTCATGAAATGTTTATCATGGAAAATACTGACACACAAAAATACTAGTAATTCTTTGCAATTGGCTACTTTTATTTATCAAGAAGTATTCCAGGAGTCTTGAATCCCTGCTCTTTGTATGATGGTGGTCCCTTTGTAACCCATAATAATAATTTTGCCTTCCAAGGCTGGACCATTTCTTGGAATAATGTTTCCAAATTATAGTGATGGTGGGTAGGAGGTCTGCATGGTTCAGCAGGTCCAGATCACAGTCAATATTCAATATATAAGTTCTTTTGGGCCTTTGTATGCTTTTGTGAACCTAATGTTCTCTCAATGCAGTGGCAATTTAAATTGACTTCATTAGTAGCTTTTTGTCTTGTTTGCTCACCCACCATAATCTTAAGGACAGGATATATGAGTTGGTTTACATTAAGGCAGCAGTTACTGCATGTTCCTGACCTATATAGATGAGGAACATGCAGTAACTGCTGCCTTAATGTAAACCAACTCATATATCCTGTCCTTAAGATTATGGTGGGTGAGCAAACAAGACAAAAAGCTACTAATGAAGGGTGTTGCTGTCAAAAATCCTGTAACTCAGTTAATAGTGGTTAATGTTAGTTATCAGTAGCTTCATGAATCACTGGCCCCCTAAAGATGATCAACTGATGGTTTCCCTACTTTAATTTGCCAATGTTTGTAAAAAATAAAACTCACACTCTAATTGAACTCCTTCCTGAGAGGATAACAGAGCCCATCAATTTGAAATCTCATAAGCTGTGTCACTTTAATAGTGAATTCAACAGTAACTGTTACAGCACAGTTTGGCATTTGCATTATAGCATTAGAGTTCCTTAAAGATTACATCAGTTGTGGGAAATCACAAGTAAGATATCTATAGCTAACCCTTCTGATCTTAGATAGTTTATGGACCTCAACCAGCTATAATTATAAAAAACATTTGCCAGTGTCAGTGTTGATAATAATGTTATCAGTCTGGTAATATCACATACATAGAATGTCATCTAACACTACTGACTACTGATTCATGTGAGTCATAACATTTATAAGTTCTTTCCCTCTGTTGAATGTGTTCAGGAAACGGTTCCTGATACCATAAATTTGATAATTTGATTCCCACAGTCAACAACCTAGGCATAATGTCATTCAACTGTCAGGATGTGTGATCCCTCCACTATAACCGCACTTCGTTAAGTATCTTCCACTTTGGTTGAAGTTTTTTTGCTGGTCTTCCTTGTACTGCATCTCTAATTAGTCCCATTAATTCTTTTCAATTAATCGCTCATTAGTTGTAAGAGTGGACCCAGCAGGTTTGATGCAAAATACGAAGGGGATGTCAATGTGGGGTACATTCTTTTACTTGCGCTGATGAATGTACTGGTTAAAGCAAGACGGTGTAAATTCCCTATTAGTATCAGGAGCAAATAGTCATCAACTGCGCTGGGAGGGCAGCTGCTTTGCAGAATGTAATGAGGGGACTTGGAAATAAACTGAGACAAGAAATTCACTGTATGCTTTTAGAGCACCTAAGAAGAGGTCATTCTTACTTTAAGCCAGATATGTTTGTTTAAGCCCACTAAACTCAGAGTGTCAAGCATGTTTACCATACAAAATAGAGAAAATATATTCAATAGAAGATGCATCAATGAATATTCCTAGGAGCACACACAAGCCACTGACTTGACTATTGCCTATTCCAGTGCTGTCCAACTTCTGTGGTACTGAGGGCCGGAATTTTTCCGACCTACGTGGTGGAGGGCCAATAATGGAAGCCAGTTTTGACCACTCCGCTTTTTGAAACCACACCCATGTTATCACATGACCATACACATATTAATGGTTGTAGTACAGCAAAAACCTGCAATTATCTGCCTGTCCTACCCTGCCTGTGTGTGCCATACTCTGCCTTCCCTACCCTGCCTGTGTGCCATACTCTGCCTGCCCTACCCTGCCTGAGTGTGCCATAATCCGCCTGCCCTACCCTGCCTGAGTGCCTGTGTGCCATACTCTGCCTGCCCTACCCTGCCTGAGTGTGCCATACTCTGCCTTCCCTACCCTGCCTGTGTGTGCCATACTCTGCCTTCCCTACCCTGCCTGCATGTGCCATACTTTGACTGTGTGTGCTATTCTTGGCTGGTTTGTGCCATACTTGGCCTGTGTGTGCCATACTCTGCCTGCCCTATGCTGCCTGTGTGTGCCATACTCTGCTTGCCCTGGCACACACAGGCAGCATACAGTGACACAATGCTGGCACTGCTCCTACAGTCTGTACAATAACTATATATTAAAAAACTTTTTAATTGTAGTACCACCACAGTATATGTTCTTTTTGTAGTATGCAGGGATTATTTGTGGGTTTCTACTGCTCCTACAGTTTTGTCTGAAGTGTGAACAGGGGAACAATGTGGGTGATTACAGTCTGAGCCTGAGGTGTGAACACTGCAGGGGGTGGACAATGCAGAGATTAAAAGGTGTGAACAACACAGGGGATTACATATTTAAACAATACAGCCTGAATCTGAGGTGAGAACCATGCAGGGGGGGCAGTTAACCACAGTACTGATACCATTTAAAGCTTACACAAGAGTAAGCCATCAAAGCAGCCAGACAGGTGGGGGGCCACACAGAGGGGGGTCGTGGTTGGACAGCACTGGCCTATTCTATTCAGTAGGCATGTATATTATTTAGGTATCTGATATTCTGTTTGTAGTACTGCGAGAATGATACCATACCTCCCCACATTTAAATGTAAAGAGGAACAAAAAGAAATGACGCACATACCGCAGTGATTTTTTTTTTTTGGCCAAGCCTACTTTATGGCCAGACCCCCTAAATTCCACACCCATTTTACTAAATTTGGCAGGTTATGTAACGCTTGAACACGTTTCTGGAGGGTTTAGGGTCTACTTTCTTCACCTCTTGTATTGGTTACTGATTGCTTTATATGTTATTCTGTATGTCCAGTGTATGAAACCTACTTATTTTACAGCGCTGCGGAATATGTTGGCGCTTTATAAATAAATGTTAATAATAAAAACTTATCTAATTAAGTTTGAGAAACTTTGTATCATATTTTGGCATTCAGTGCAGGAGCTCAAAAGCAAATAAGGGACTTTTCAATAAGAATCTGGGACTGTGGGCTGAGTGTCTGAGAAATCACTAAAGGGAAGTAACACATCTCAAAACAAACAGCCCCCTACCAGCCTACTGGCTATGGCATCTTACAGCAGCCCCTCTGGCATTTGCCAGAACCCACAGATTGCCTGTCAAGGACTGGTGTAAGCACCCCCCCCCCCTTTCTATTAACTGGTGACCAAATTTCCTTTATATTTTGTTACAATAAAATGACCTTTGGGATATGATTTGAGTTTGGAAGAAGTTTGTGTAGGGTGTCTTCTAAGATTTTTTATTGCTATATTTTTAAAAACCTTTTAAAACCTTCTAAAAGAAGATTTCAAGGACATGCAGTGGTATTCACTGTGGTTATCTGGAGCATATAACCCATGCTCCAATTTTGATTTGCTGCTTTTTTGAGTACTAACTGATTTGATACTGCTCTTGCATTGGTCCACTCAAATGTATAGGAAGTACATCTGTCCTTGGTTAAGGTCCTTCACACCTTGGGAAAATGCTTTTTTTTTCCTGTGACTTTACTTATTTATCACCTGTTTTGTCATTGCACCTAGTAATATCTATATATATATATATATATATATATATATATATATATATATAGTAGTTTAACCTACTCCGCTATTTTCATTTTTCAGAATAACACTTTGTGAAATTTAAAAAAAAAAATCAGAGCATTATCCACCAGGAGGGTAAAGAACAGGATGTTCTTGTCAAAGTTCAGAGCACAGCATTGCATTCTTAAAATGTCATTAAAGTAATTAAGCCAGCAATGCAGAGCTGAATTTTTATATTGATTGTTTATTAATTAAATGTGTTCAAACATTCTTTGTATCAGCAATTGCCAGGGCAGGAGAGACCAGATTTAATGGAACATGGTCTCTCATAGCAGAATATTCGCTCATAGAAGCAGCTACTAATTTTATATTTGAAGGGTTTTTGGAAGCATTGTCTTACAGTGTCTGTGCAACATTCTGTTGATTATAATTTCCCAACTGCTCTGGCCAGTTCTAACTATTCATCTATTCCATATTGCTACAAGCAGCAAGTCTTGGGACTATAGATAACCGTTTGATAAGGTGTAAAGTTTCTGCTGGTCTCTGTCTTAGTCGTCAGACACAGGAATACTTTATTGTGACCAACGTTTCAGCTCCACACAGGAGCTTTCATCCCTGATGAAAGCTCCTGTGTGGAGCTGAAACGTTGGTCACAATAAACCTCTGATTTATTCCAATTTTTTGATCCTGTGACTCCTTTGTGAAAATCACAAAATCACTCCAGCCTGTATACTTATTTTTTGCACAGGCACCCAGGTATCAACACTACCTCATGGTGTGCAGCTATTCCAGCATTTTTTTATACATTATATATATATATATATATATATATATATATATATATATATATATATATATATATATATACACACATTGAAAAATTATATTCATATATATCAGTCTTTTCCCTTGAGCCACCATGTGTTTTGTCAGCCTCCCTCCATATGAAATGTAGTGTGGAATACTATGGCTACTTAGAACAAGCCTCACATGATTTAGTGGCCTAGTAGCAATGTATCCCAGGGATATGCTTTTGAATATTTTTATTGAGGATCATTTAACATGTCACTGACATTAGGACAATTTACGATTTAAAACACCTGACCCCATGAAAACATTTTTAAAGTTATTTTGTCAAGGATAAACCTAGTAAGCCTGAATAAGAGCACCACATAATCCTTTGGATACTAGACTTGCATGAATTACTAGATGTGTGCCACACAGTGCATCTGTTTTTGTGCTAGGATATGTGCAAAGCATCCCTGTAGCACACATTTCTAAAGAGATGATATAGCCATGCCCCTACATGCCCCCAGGTACATGCCCTGGCTATCTGTTTATTAGATCTCTCAGGGTGCCATGTATGAGCAATCTACCAGCTAATAAAGTCAATCAATTCTTGGATGTAAATTTGCTTGGTGATATGGCTGATTTAATAAATGCACACTTTCATCAAGTGTTCTGCATACCCAAGAAATATTTCCCTAGTGGTAACACATGGAAAATTAGTGCAAAATATGCACAGGCCAAAGTGGTTTTATTAATGGTTCTGATAAAATACTTGAATAACAGAGAGCAAAACTGTGGCAGGTTTCCTCCTACCACATTTAGTGTGTGAGAACATGTACGTGACTAGCTTAATAAACACATTTGGTTAGGGGTGGGGAAGTGGAGTAAAGAATATGAATTTTGCTGATAGCAACTTTTGTTTAGTCTGCCCTATTCTAGTATTGTACTGTAGAGTCATGTAAACATCAAACATAGAAATACTGACAGAGTAATTAAAGGGGATCTGTCACTCTAAGAAATAATTCTAAACTCTTTACTATTGTGTTTGTCTAGCAAAATAAACTTTACTGACACTAAAAATTATTTAAATCTTCTTTCCTTCATTGTTATACACTGTTATTGAGTCAATCTTTGCATTGTCCCAAAATAATGTGTATGCACTAGAATGGGGAACCTGATGCTCATTCCCATGAACAGGCTACACAATTATAGGTGAGGGAAGGGTGAAATTAAGGAATGCAGTGACCCCTAGGAAGTGCTAAATGGAAAGTGAAAGCGCCACCTCTATGCCTTAGGCATATATTTGATTGTCAGTTGAGATTTTTAAATACAGGTATGGATAAGTTCATAAAAAAAGAATTTGGGTTTCATGTTTAATTTGAAAAAGACTTTTATGTCTAGGTGACTGGGTGACAGGAACGGATTTTTCGAAACACATCATGATCACTCATTGCAGACTGGGTGACAGTGGAGACTTCTGCACAATCCATCTACGTATCCCTAACAAAGAACACCACACCATGTGGGCAGGGGTCAGCCACAGCTTTATTTTAAACCAGTCTTAGTTTGCCATCCTTTTGCACAATTGTAAAGTCATGTGTGTCACTACAACTTGTGTTGGAACTGTGGGAATTGGTGTCTTTTTGAATGATGTCTTGAGAGGCAGTGATGATTTGAGATACTTTATCTCATGCACTGGTGTGTAGCATACTTGATAATGGGGGGAACCCCTGACAAATGTTGTGTGCATTGGCATAAATATACATTATTGCAGAGGAAGTATCTGCTGGTTACTCTTTTATTCAGAACATGCATGGAGAGTGGGGTTCTAAACAAACCCAGTATGTCATTTTAACCTCTTCCTCATTACTAGGATATGTGGGACCATAACAGCCATTTTTTGCTCTTAAGCTGTCGAGCTGCAGAAAAAATGTTAATCATTTAAAAACACAGTAGAAAAGGAAGACCAATTTCTTCTTGCCTTAGAAAACCATTGTTTACCCCATGATAAAAGTTAATATTAAGGGTCTTAGACCCAGGCATACACTTTCTGTTTTACCGTGTGTCCAAACCTATAAATTCTGAAATTGAAAACATTTTCTTTTTGCCTATAATTACTTTTCTATGTGAGTTTTATTAATTCCCACAAACTCTGTGCTATGTGATTGACGTGCGGCCAGCTTGAACAACAACGTTTGGAGAAGCCAGTAGGGCCACTGTCTCCATGGCAACCGGTGGTGTGAAGCGGGCGAGCCGTTCTGTAAATGAGTCTCTAGATGGCTATTAACCCCTCCAGAGCTTTCGCTTCCCTATCCCTAGGGAATAGTTGTTATCATGCTTTTCTTATGCCCTGTGCAGCTTGATAAAATATATTTCATGCACTTGTGCCGTGCTAATAAAGACAGTGTTCAACCCCCTAAGATAATGTATTTATTTCTCAAATTCCCAAAATAATAAAAGCTAACATTTACAAAATTTACATGAAAATGATTCCCATGGAAAAGTTTGCTGAAATGATCTGACGTTGCTTTTATATGCAGTCTGATCCATTATCATAAATCTTGGTGCCCCATACAGCTAAATGGTCAGGATCCCTCCCCTGATTTGCACAACACTTCTTTTGTAAGTGCCACTGGGACCCAGATACTAAATTGTCTTGCCAGCTGAAATATTGCTACTTCTAAAAAAAAAAAGTGTTTCCCCATGCCTAAAACTGGGCCCCTTACAGCATTCCCATTACACCCTGCACCCAAAGAAATTGTTTATCAGTTGGTACCCTTTTGGGGCCCCTACATTCCTGGAAATGTTACACCATTGATGCAATGCAAGTTTTGGAATAGGATTTTTATACAGGCAGTGCTAAAAGGGGTCCTGCTTCCAAAAAAATGTTTTAAATAATAAATGAAAATGTTATTCCACATAACTTTCCAATATACATTCATTATATTTTTTTAGTGTTTTTATTGTAATTGAAATCAGTATTTATTTGTTCCTTTCTACATGGCTGGTTCGGGCCACGTGATTTACCAGTGAAAGCCCAAATAACATGCATATTGGTAAATGGGGCCCCATGTTATTGTAAAAATTATTATCTTGCCAACATGTTTGAGGGGCTCTAAACAAAGATTTCTTTAGAGCAGACATTTTCAGTTATGCCACTGATCTCTTAAAATAGCTTATTCCCTGTACTGTGTTTACACCCCTCCTCATTCTCTCTTTATCTATTTACCTCCTTTTTCCCCCACTCGCCTCTGTTTATGGCATGCTCTTATAATTTATAGTCTAGAAACAGGCTGGTAAAGAAAAATTAAAAACTGTGTAACCAGAAATATGGCAGTGTTTTTCTATATGTTGCATCTACATTTTTTGGCCACAAAAAAAAATCCATGGGTAACAGTTACATTGCCTGAAATATTCCTGGTTTTGTGACTAATGCTCATAGACCAGATCATAAACTCATCAACAATGTATGTTCAAATCCAAGCTAGAGACGCTTGTTAGAAATCATTAGTATAGAGCATGGTCCTGATTAACAAACTGAGTGTATAGCTACTGTATATTCTAGCTTGTGTTCAACTGTATTGTCTCTAGTGGAGTAGTGTACCTGTCCCACAGGACAATCATATAATGCTATTTGTCTATCCCTATGTCTAAGCTTCTTCCAATTCCATTCACAAACTTGGAATTTTATTCTCCAACATTAGGGTCAGATACACTAAATATCATTGCAGACTGATGGATTTCATTCCATGTGTAATAATTCTGGGATATATTGATGGAAATAACTACACTGATGAAATCAAAACAAAATGTTTCTGTATCTAATTCATATGGATCCCTTAGGAACCCACTAAGCGCCATTCAACTTGCAGCTTATCTGTCATTTTAGCACCCATTTTGAAAACGAAATTGGGTCTAGGTACACTGGTATCAATGCAGGAGGGCCAGAGCTTGTGGTATCATTAAAAGCATTCACACATAAGTCAGTTGTGTAATTGCCACCTGCTCAATGTGTGCCCTATTCTGCAAAGGGTTGCAAATAGATTGTGTGGATGATAACTATATTTCTAGTTATCACCACAGATCTGTATAAAAACTGGATCCAGAGCCTGACTGTAAAACGAACACTATAAACACTAATCTTCAAGTGCCTTGAGGTTGCATTACATATATATATATATATATATATATATATATATTTCCATCTGTATGTATCTAGAGCAAGCTCTACTGCATATATATTCTCCTCTTCTTCAGCAAAGTTGCCTTTGAAGTTTTCGCTGTCTGATACAGTATTTGCTGGCTAAGGTATTTTTTGGCTCACTTTTGTTCCATTCCATTGAAACCTTCTCTATCTCCTTGGATATATAAAAGGTCAATTTGGCCTTGTTGATGTGATTATTGGAAGCTAAACTTCTTGCTCCTGCAGTTAAACTATTGCAGTGTTTGTGCCAAAATCTTGCAACACCTGAGCAAATGATAATGTCTTTGGTGACTGTGAATTCTTAGATCCCTTACTTTTGGCGATTGAAATTGGTTCTACGGGTTATAATCTAATGCATTTTCTTTTTCCTTTGCAGCCTAAAACTATATCTTACTATTTAAGTTTATTTTACAAATTTTAGATATCACAGGCAGATAAAAACGTCCATCTTTTTGGTTTGACTAGATTAGTGGCAGCTATGTATAGAAAAGACTTTATGGTTTCCTATAGCGAAAAATGATTATTACGTTTATTTCTAGACTGTGTATCTCCCTGAGTAATAGAAGCCTTTGTGAATCTTCATTTTTTTCATACTGTAAAAGCAATCAATACAAAATATAGGCGTGGCACATGTAGCCACGTCATGTTACAGATTACTAGTTAGCTTTATTGAAATAAATAGGTTTGGCTTGCTCATATACAAATATTGTATGTTTAGAAAATAATCTAAAAATATGCGAACACATTAGAAATAAGTGTTGGAACAGAAAAAATACCCCATAGTGAGTTATGCAATGTCAGATTAAAGAGAGCTCACACAAAGTCCCCAAGTGCATTTAGATATGTTTTGACAAGCTTGCGGTGGATATGTTAATTTCAACAAGGGTTTAATGTCACGTTATGTTTTTGTTAATGTCATTAATTAACAAGTTGAAATATCAATGTGAAGTCAAATTAGGTTCTTCCACAACACAGAAGGAATCATTTGCGATTCCCCTGGGCAGAAGTGCAAGAGCACACCCCTTAATGCTCATGCACAGATCACTTCTGGACAGGGCAATGGCTGCAATGTGCATCTTAGGCTGGAGGTGGACAGCACAGTGTCAGGGGAAACAGACCTTATTACCTGTCATAGGGCAGGCAGTATAACCATGGCCCTTAGCAACCTGTGTCCTCTGCTGCTCCCTAACTTGCGTATCTGAATGAGAAGCAAGTTAGGGGCAGGTAGGGGGTGGAAAGGGGAATGCTTACATGCTCTCCTTCTAGCAATTAATAAGATTTTGCATGTGAGTTCTGTATTTTCATGCAACTGAACCAAAAAAACTTTACATTACAGCCATCTGCTAAACGTATAGTTAAGTTGTGCTTTAGGGATTAGAATCAGTGGCCCTACTGCCATGGATATGGCGAGAACCTTTCCTCAGGAAGCAGCACCCTGCAAGTTACCAGGGGTAGCAAAAATCTGTGTTAGAGTTAAACATTCTAAGGGGCTGATTTACTTACCCACGAACGGGTCGAATGGAGTCCGATTGCGTTTTTTTCGTAATGATCGGTATTTTGCGATTTTTTCGTATGTTTTGCGATTTTTTCGGATTCTTTACGAATTTTTCGTTACCAATACGATTTTTGCGTAAAAACGCGAGTTTTCCTATCCATTACGAAAGTTGCGTAAAAAGTTGCGCATTTTTCGTAGCGTTAAAACTTACGCGAAAAGTTGCGCATTTTTCGCGTAAGTTTTAACGCTACGAAAAATGCGCAACTTTTTACGCAACTTTCGTAATGGATACGAAAAACTCGCGTTTTTACGCAAAAATCGTATTGGTAACGAAAAATTCGTACAGAATCCGAAAAAATCGCAAAACATACGAAAAAGTCGCAAAATGTTCGTTTTCAAGTCGGAACTTTTCCAATTCGGGTCGGATTCGTGGGTTAGTAAATCAGCCCCTTAGTGTTAGAATGTTTTAAACTCTTTTACAAATTGTATTAAGCTGCTCTCCACATCTATAAACTGGAGGACCTTTGGCACAAATTTAGGAAGCATCCCCAGTATATAGTACACTTTTTATGTCTGGCTATTATTAGCTATATTTGAAGCAGACCTTGGCCATGGTTTTCTGCCACTAGGCCTGCCATTAAATACTACTCCATCTCTGCAGGTAGACCAAACAGTTAAAAAATCAGTAAAAAAATTAAATGAAATATATGCACACATGGGGCTTCATCTCTGCATATTTATATTTATTTTCTACATTGCAAGATTGTACTGTATCCATGTAGTGCTTTGCAGATAAGGTTATACATAAACACATACGTACATGCACACAGGAAAAAGACAATTTAGTAGTAAAAAAAATTGAATCTGAACATCTGCAGTGTTCTGATTTCTTGAGAAATCAATTATACATAATTTAGGCCATAAAGACAGCGCTGGATTTCTACTGGGGCCACCCAGAGGCCTCCCCCATTCTGCGCAGGCATGTGCCGACACATGACCCCCCCCCCCACGTGAGCGCCAATCTTTAAAGTCCCATATGGATCAGTGGGGAAAATTTTGCTGCGGCATGCCACCTCTAAGTTTGTGCCAACCCTAGGCCCGGGCCTTTGTGGCCTCACCACAAATCCGGGCCTGCATAAAGATGTTGTAAATCCTGTCCCCCATGGACTGATCATAACAAATTCTGTACCTCGAAATATCAAAAAGATACAGTATGGCGAGTCTCATAAATAATCATTCAGTAAAACAATATAGTACAACTGCTATTTAATACTGTCAGTCAGACTGACTTGTTTTTCCAGCAATGTAGAAAAAGTTAGCCAGGATTTTGCCTGTATTACTTTGCCTACTTGGCTGAGGTGCTTCTCACATATATCTCCCCTAAAAGACTACATGAATTTATCCTTTTAAAAATATGGATGTTTATTAATTTTTCATAATGTGTCTTATACAAGAATGGATCATTTTATTGAATATCTAGCCATTATAGGAGCAAGGCATTTTTAGAGCTGGTTGTTGGTAGGAGCCTAAAGCTGTCCATATGCCTAGAGATATTGTCCTAAAAAAAGCTATGATTGTAAGGCTGATCATTCTGTATATAGAACATATATACTGCATTCGTAGAAAAAAAATGACATTATGGGCCATGCATGCAAAGATAGGGTTTATCTTTAGAATGTTTTCAACTGTACTATTGGGATTGCAAGACTGGCTATACACATACATAGATATTACGTCCATCAAGTTCAACCATAATGCCTATATATAACCTGCCTAACAGCTAGTTGATCCAGAGGAAGGCAAAAAAACATTCTAAAGCCTCTCTAATTTGGCGCAGAGGGGGAAAAAAATCCCTGTATTCCCTCACTTGCTAAAAAGCCATCCAACAACTGATTCAGAGAGAGAATTCCACAATTTCACAGCTCTCACTGTAAAAAACCTTTTCTGAATATTCAGATAGAACCTCCTTTCTTGTATTCAGAATAGGGGCCTTGTGTCCGCTGGAAGGGCCTACTGGTAAATAAAGCATTATAGAGATTATTATATGATCCCCTTATATATTTAAACATATTTATCGTATTACCCCTTAAGCCTCTTCTCCAGTGTAAACAATCCCTTTACCAGCTTAGTTGCCCTTTTCTGGACCCTTTTTAACTCAATAATGTCCCGTTTAATCACTGAAGACCAAAACTGAATGGCATATTCTACATGGGGCCTTACCAGCACTTTGTAAAGTGAAAGAATAACCCCCTCCACTCATGAATCCCTACCACTTTTGATACAGCTCAAAACCTTGTTTGCCTTAGCATGCAGCTGCTGCCTGACATTGCTTAATACAGTCAAATGTATTATCTACAAGGACTCCAAAGTCCTTTTCCATTATGGATTTGCCTAGAGCAGTTCCATTAAGGGTATAAGTGGCTTGCATATTTTTTACATCTAAGGAGTAACCTTACATTTATCAACATTAAATCTTACCTGCCACTTAGCCACTCATTGTAGTGTTTATATTGCTTAAAGGACATGTAAACCCCACACACACAAATTTAATCAGTGAACAGCCTCTTTAAAATCTTTCAGTACCTGCCACACTGGTTGTCTAGAGGTTAATAGTAAGGCTGCAACATCTCCTTAATCACTTAGATTTCCTTCTCCTCCTGTAACCCACTCGGCCCCCTCCCTCAGGAATTTGCTTTGGCTGTTGGCTTGTGGGCATGCTCAGTTGTTCTAAGCTCAGATTACTAAACACACCCCCAGTCTAGCAGCCAGTTAAGAGATGACATTGCTGGTTTCCATAGTAACTCAGCTCTAGCTGTCTGCTTCAATTTTTTCTCCCAACCAACTCTCCTGAGCTCAGCTCAAACAAAGCAGAACTTTTATCAAAGACAGTTGTGCCTGTGTGAGCTTGATGAAATGTATGCTGAATAAGGGTATGTGTGTGTATGCTGTTTGCAGATTTAAATGTATCCAGTTATGTATCAGAGGTAAAATGGTCACTGGGTGAAAGCTGCTATTTGCTTTAGGAAAATGTAATGGTGCTGGCAAACAGAGGGGATATATGCAGTACAAATGATGCCATTTGGGTGGGGGAGGCGTGCCCAACTGATATACATTGCAGGCAAATGTAGGCTTTACATGTCCTTTAAATGCAGCTTCCTTTTTTTCCCTATTAATTTCTTTACTTCTGAATTAAGCCACATAGGGTGGTTCTTAATGATTTTACTTTTACTTCTTAAGGGAATAAATTGAGAATAGTAATGATGTAATATCATTTTAAATGACAACCATTTATGTTCTGTGTTTTTAGCAGAAAACATAATACCCCAATCTATGCTTTGAAGCACTGCCCTTAAGGAGTTAGCTTTGCTTTTTTGAGTCATACCTGCCCCAGTGTATATCTGTTTTTTGCACCAAACATTAAATGATATAACATTATGGTTACTATTACCCAACGGTTCAACCACTTGCACGTTTGAAATAGGTTCTGGGTTGTTAGAGTTCACTAGATCCAGTACAGCATGGTTTCTGCATGGCATAAAAAAAGGATCATTTTATTATATGATACATTGTATCTACCAACAATATCCATAGTTACATTTTTCACCAAATGCCATGGTATGATATAAAGTAACTAAACCATTGAGTTACTGAATTTCTCAGCAGCATCAATTTATCACTTTCTAATGTTTCTTATGTAAGAACAAGGCATACCATGAGGCATCATGTTGGTAAAGTCTTTGCCAAATTAATTTGTTGGGAGCTATTGTAGCAGAATCTGGATACCGCAGAATGGATTACTAGAAGCAATGGAAGCTAAAATAGATATTTAATTTCTGCAGGCATAAATGTAGAAACATATAATTTGGCAGGGAATAACATGTGTGCCCTTTCCGCGTTCCCTGCTTGGTTCAGGCAGTAATTTAATGGTGACCTTTAATATTCAGAATCAGAATTTACTATAGCAAACTTTTTTTCCCACGTGTTCTCAACACCTTCAAAGGGAATTAGAGAAGCTATTTTTCTCATACTCTGTTTTTAAGACCATTGGGAAAAGAATAAATGAGTCTGTCCATCTGCTACTAGAGAAAAAGAATTTCATGAAATATAGTGAGACAATGAGAGTCTATGGTCTCAATGTGTCATTTTGTTACTTTACCATCCACTGTTTGTACTGAGCTTATTTTTAAGTCAACTGGTGGTCTTTATTTAAAAAAATGTAGTGGGCAACTGTGATCAATGTATATGAGGATATATATCACTCTAATACAAAGATACTAGATTGGAAGCTTCACTGACTCTTAGTTGTTGCTTGGCCAATATTACTAAAGGTTGCATTATTTGGGGTGGAGATATAGAAGCTTTCTATATCTATAGTTACAGGGCAGTTTTCAGCTTTAGCAAATGTCAGTTGAGGATTTATTCCAAGAAAATGCAATATATCTAAAATATGACTATTGCAGTTTAATGTATGGACACTAAATAATACAGCAACAAGATATATAGATTGTATACCAGCAACAATAGGTCTCACACATATATTATGAAGATTCTTGTGAAACTGTAGCAGAGCATGCAGAGGCCTCCTGAATTTGCACAATACATTCTGTAAAGGAAAAATCTAGATCTGCATTTTCATTTATGATATGATCTTGTAACACAGAATGATACAAACTGATTTAATTAAGCTTATCCATTAAAACAATTGCTCCTCACTTATAAGCTGATTTTGTGGTTGAGTCTGTTTAACCTAATCTTAATAAGGGCTCATACTAAATGAATAATGTGACTTTACAAAGGTGCAAATAATAGTCTCTCTGTTAGAATGTTATGGACCTAGGGAAGGGAGGTTAGACACCTAAAACCTTTTATCTCTGCATTTTTATCCTTCTGTATCCCTGCCATTTAACAAATAAAGGAGGTTTTATATGTAAGTGCTACTCGGCTTTGGTTTATTTATGTTAGAAAATACTTGGAAGAGAGTATTTACTTTAAATAAGAGTTATTCTCCACTCTGCTTTAACCAAGCATGAACATTGTTCCACACATAGGCAGGGCTAAAACTAAGGGCAGGCAGACTAGAAAGGCCCCTAAGGCACAAATTTGGGGAGGGGGATTTTTTTAGCCATTGTGAGAGTAGGGCAGAGGTGGTGGCATTGAGTGTTGGCCCTGCTCTGCACATAGGATGTTATGTGTATATGAGTTATATCTGGCTGTCAAAGTTCATTGAGGTATCAGGCATAACATAATGCATCTGTGTTATATTAATGTATATCGCATAACATAATGCTCTGTGTTATATTATTGTATATCGTTTATTATACACTTTTCAACCTTTGCACACTGTTCTCTATTCACACTGTTCTCTATTTGCACACTGCTCCCTATTTTTTAGCTATTTTTATATATATATATATATATATATATATATATATACATCCATAGAAAGCACTCACGGCACCAGATTCACAGAAAGTGATCACAGATACTTATTCCATACCCATATCATATGGGTATGGAATAAATATCTGTGATCACTTTCTGTGGATCTGGTGCCGTGAGTGCTTTCTATGGATGTATTTGTGTTTTGATGGTCAGCACCCGGCAAGTGGTGAGTGTCGATAACTGCAGTATATATGTATATATATTCGTTTTTATCTCTGCTTCTGCTTGTTTCATTCGTTCGTTCGTTTGTTCATTCATTCTGTTCCCATTACTTTGGTTCACCTGCTTTCCCTACATTTCCCCTCCCTGTCTTTCTCTCCCTCTCCTTGCTTCCCTCGTTTATTCTCAGCAGAGTTCTCTACCCCTCTCAATGCTAAAGCTAATCTTATTGATATGCAGGAGGCTTTGCTGAGCAAGGTACTTTTCTCCCTTGGCCGATGCGATGTGGAAGTAGAGGAGGAGGTGATAGAGCAGCAATGACGGCAGTGAGGCAATATCAGAATTTTGAGCATGTTAACCCATTGAAGCTTATTTTCATTTGACTCTTAATTTACCTGCTTTAACTTTTTCCTTCACAATCCCTTTTTCTATTTTGATGTTTGCTACTCCCCTTCAAGTATTCCTTCCCTTCTTTTCAACCCCTCCATGCAGTTTTTTACTTTTCCAGTTCCTCTTTACTGTTCTCACTCTCATATGCTCAATTCTTTGCCTCTGTGGTTTCTTTTCTAATTATTGGCCAGATTTAAAGAATTCCTTCATTAAGTCTGCTCTATATCACATGTCTTTTGCAAAATCTTTTTGTGCTATATTATCCATATAATATATTCTTTCTCAGATCTCTTCATATACATTACTTCCATAGGTAAATGCAAAGGGATCAGGGCAAAAGTTAGAAAAGAGTGTGTGAGCCCCTGGTAATGCAGAAGTGGTGGGACACTATATGAGGGAGGAAGAAATAATATAAATCAGCACTATTAGCCCTGCAGTCTTCCAGCTGAATTACAAAGCCTTCACATGTCAGTGGGATTCTTGGAGTTGCAGCCCAAAAGGAGTTGAGGGGATGAATGTTGGACATCCCTTATGTTCGTACTGAAAATATTTATCTTTGTACTTTGTATCTACATTTGAACCCGAAGTAGGCCCCTCTAATGCTGAAGGAACCAAGGAGAATGCCTTCTCTCGCTCTTACACTAATACTGGCCACATAGGAAGCAGAGTGATACATTTTCTTTACCTATTCAGCCTTCTCACTGTCATTCTGTGCATTGTATACACAGTACTTATTCACATGCAGAGCCCTGTGTCCAAAACAGCTTCATAGTGCTCTTTAATGCCTATATTTTTATTGCAGTACAGTTCTTGATATGCAGTCAGGAAATGTTTTATTCATTTAGAGATGAAAGAAAGAGGGAAAAACATATCTAATTATTGTTGTTGTGTCGAGACCAATTAACTGTAAAATTAAAAGTAAACACAAAATCATATACTTGCACTGGAGCTTTCTTTCACTGGGGTAAATGTACATATTTTTGGGAAGGTATCATTTACCCCATTTAAAGAAAAAAGAAATGTGCACAAACCAAAACTGGATTTAACTAGTAGAAATATTATGGTTAGAAACAGTGTTTTTTATTTATTTTTTACTTTAAAGCTTTCCTTGGCATCAAACCTATTACTCATAGCTATAGGCAGTCTACTCTTTAGGCAAATAGGGAAACATTGGGTTTAGGGAAAGTGTTCTTGTCTATGGAATTCTGGCTCAGTGAGTGGGATTTGACAGTGAATGATTAGAGCCTAATAAGTGACTTGTTGAGGGGCACAGACATTTAAAAGTGCACATCTTTTTTATTAAAGGGGTATCATTACACAGGAATTTAAAGTGGGGCATTTCCAGAGGGACACTACTACTAGGCATGTTTGAGTGAACAGTATGAGCATTCTTTAGCAGTCAGATACACAGCATTATTGTTGTATTTGCATTGCTTCATTTCATTTTTTCATTTAATAATTTTGTCACCTAACAAAAGTGCATTTTATAGTCTTTGGAAGAAAGGAGTATCATGGTGAAGCTATTCTGCTGTATGTAAAAGGAGCCTGGTTATATTTTGTGATGCTATTTAGAGCACTGGGAAATGTAACTTTATACTGCTTTGGGGTATCTATCACTACATAAGTAATTTTGCAAGAGAAGTACATATCTTTGGGCACTGTGGAAAAAAACATTAGGGAATAACAGTAAAAGGTGTAATCAAAAGTACTATGCAACTATCAAACAACTTTCATTTGTGGGAAAGAAATCTTGCAGTACACGGCTGAATGCAGGGCATAAGTAGTCGCATTCATTTATTTAATTCTCAGTACAATCTAATAATAGATTCTGAATGAGTACAGTGTTAATGTGTAGAATTGGAAGCCTAGAGCTTTCTTACCATGCAGTTCTGGTCAGACTGAAACTGAAAGTGAGGCAAATATTGAGTTAAAGTTGCACAAATCAGAAAGGTGCGTGTCCGTTTCTAGAGGGAATAAAGACCATCCTTGTCTCAGTACAGGGAACAGCCATGTAGCTTCAGTTATGGATTTAGAAAGTATTGCAAATTTTGTGTTGCTTTTAGTGCTAAGTAAAAGAAATAAATATGTTTTGTACAAAAGTTATTAAAAAGTGCTATTGTTCTGTAAATATATTCATACACAGCCTTATTTCCTCTTTAGAATAGCAAGGAAGGCCACACAAATATGCAAATAAACAAGTTGTGAGCTGGAGAAGGTGTGTTTTGATTGCATGTAATTGATAGGGGGCTTAAAATGCTGAGAAACATTTTCTATTGACTAGAATAGGACGCAGTGCAAGTAGCCCCTGGCCTATGATTTACAATTGAAAATGCGCACCAGAGAGGCTTCAGGCAAAAATCATGGCCCCAGGGCTACTTGAATTGCTTCTTTTTGCAGTCACTTGGATGGTGTAAATAGAATATCTGTAAAATTGTACTACAGAATTTACTTGAAAAGTGGCTATTATATCAATATATCCTTCAGATCATTGCATAGTTAACTGTCCATAGTCTGTCTGTCCATCTGTCCATCCAGTGGTACAATGGTACATAAACATATAAATACAATAACACAACCATATATAATACATTAGCCTTAGAGAGTAATATTCCCACAGTTTGCAATTGATCCTTATTTTTTTTATTATTTATAGTTTTTTTTAATTGCTATCATTTTTGTTCAGCAGCACTGCAGTTTGTAGTTTTAACAGCTGGTGCTAGGTTTTTTTTGCTGCTGGGGTCAGTGACCCCCATTTGAAAGCAAAAGGAGTTAGAAAAAGAAGGCAAACAACTAAAAAGCTGGTCAAAGAACAGTGGAGGCATTCGAAAATGTAATCAATGTTACAATTCACAATGATATGGTCAGTATAAAGGGAAAATAATCAGGAATGGTGTGTTTCTGTGTTCTCAGTAAGTTATACCCTGAGTTTTTTCGTCAGCTTCCAACCTCCTCTTGCCCAAAGAGTAGTCCTTGTTGGCACTTAGGCTGTCTAGGTAGTGATGTGTTACAGATGTCTATTACTGTAAGCCTTCGAATGCTTTAAAGGAACAGTAACACCAAAAAATGAAAGTGTATAAAAGTAACTAAAATATAATGTGCTGCTGCCCTGCACTGGTAAAAGTTGTGTGTTTACTTCAGAAAGTCTACTATAATTTATATAAATAAGCTGCTATGTAGCCATGGAGGCAGCCATTCAAAGGAGAAAAGGCACAGGCACATAGCAGATAACAGATAAAACACTATTGTATTCTACAGAACTTATCTGTTATCTGCAATGTAACCTGTGCCTTTTCTCCTTTTTTCCAGCTTGAATGGCTGCCCCCGGGGCTACACAGCAGCTTATTTATATAAATTATAGTAGTGTTACTATAGCAAACACACCAGTTTTACCAGTGCAGGGCAACAGTGCATTATACATTTATTACTTTAAAGCTCTTTCATTTTTTGGAGTTACTGTTCCTTTAATTGCTTACAGAATGTCTCTAGCCCTGTCCATTTTAAAGCTGGTTGCACCCAGATTAGACGTGTAGAAGTTTATATGCTAGTGAAACCATTTTAAAAAGTGGAATCCTGTTCTGTGATCAGAAGACTATTTGATACCACCAATTATAAAGTTTCCTTTTGGTAAATATTAAGATAAAAGTGTCGCCTCCTGACTACCCAGAGGGCTTGCAAAGCCCATGTGCAATTGCCTTTCATAAGTGCACAGTAATCAGTTCATCTTCCCACTTCAAGGCAATAGTGTATTACACTAAGGGAGATACGTGGAGTTAAATGATAGTCTGTGCTGCGCAGGGAGTTTCATTTTATGCGCCAGTTTTAATAAAAACAGAAATCACTGCTACTGTAGCAAATTGTCTTAGCACTTTAAATGTGATGCAAAGGCCAGTCAGAGCACAGCTGATACTGGCCATAGGGCACATGACATGAAGCTGCACATTAAGGGGTATCACTTGCACCTTACTTTAGCATTTATGCTGGGTTACAGTAGATATCCTTGGCAAAAGTACAAATATTGTTGCATATGTATAAAATTAATGAATGTATTTTTGTATTAGTCAGCACTGCCCAGCATTTTCTGCTCCACTTGTTCCCAGGGTCCACCAACAGCCAAAGTTTGTCTAAGATGCTGAATTATGTAATTTAAAGGGGGGTACTGGGGTAAATATGCATGTGATATCTCATATGGCAGGTTCTGTTTTACTATGCCTGTTTGCCTGCTCCTTGCTGAACCCAGGCTGGCAATAGGGTCTGTTTTTTTTACAGGGGCTGTATGGATCAGAACTGCCTGTCTGGATTTCAGAAGTCTGAAACCCAGACAGGGCTCTATGGTGCAATAAACTAATCACACACTGCCACCCCAGAGCCCCATCAACTGATTTTATCAGTCCACCCCTAATGTCACTGTTCCATCATCAACTCATCCCCAATCTCGCATAACCGGCTCACATATGGAGCTTTCATCGACCACAGGTGGCAACCCTAGTCGTTGACTCTGCTAACGCTGACACGCACTTGAGTCATAAAAGTAAGGGCACCAATGCACTGGGCAACATACTCAGTGCTCTGTATTGCACATATGCAGTTAGAATCTCTGGCAGCTGCTATGAAAACAGCTTCCATAGACTCTTCATGCATTAGCCACTTAAAGGACATGTAAAGCCTACATTTGCCTACAATGTATATCAGTTGGGCATGCCTCCCCCACCCAAATGGCATCATTTGTACTGCATACATTCCCCTCCGTTTGCCAGCACCATCACATTTTCCGAAAGCAAATTGCAGCTTTCACCTGGTGGCCATTTTTCCTCTGATACATAATCAGTTACAATTAAATCTGCAATCAGCATACACACACACAGACCCTTATTCAGCATACATTTCATCAAGAATACAGGCTCACACAGGCACAACTGTCTTTGATAAAAGTTTTTGTTTGAGCACTGTAATATTAAAGCTGAGCTCAGCAGAAAAAAATTGAAGCAGACAGCTAGAGTTGAGTTTCTATGGGAACCAGCAATGCCATCTCTTTACTGGCTGCTAGACTGGGGGGTGTGTTTAGTAATCTGAGCTTAGAACAACTGAGCATGCCCACACGCCAACAGCCAAAGCAAATTCCTGAGGGCGGGGGCTCAGTGGGTTACAGGAGGAGAAGGAAATCTAAGTGATTAAGGGGATGCTGCAGCCTTACTATTAATTTCTGGACAACCAGTGTGGCAGGTACTGAAAGATTTCAAAGAGGCTGTTCACTGATTAGATTTTTGTGTGTGGGGTTTACATGTCCTTTAAGTACTAAAGTGTGGTTACTATATAATGCAAGTCAAGTGTCAGCCAAAGAGAGAGAGATAGTTTGCCAGTTCACTGACCTAGGTTCAGCAAGGAGCAGAGAAGTAGATACAGTGAAGGAGAACATGCAGTGTGCAGTATTCAAATGCATATACAGGTATAGGACCCATTATCCAGAATGCTCGGGACCAAGGGTATTCCGGATAAGGGGTCTTTCCGTAATTTGGATCTCCATACCTTAAGTCTACTAAAAAATCAATAAAACATTAATTAAACCCAATAGGATTGTTTTGCATCCAATAAGGATTATTTATATCTTAGTTGGAATCAATTACAAGGTTCTGTTTTATTTCTACATAGAAAAAGGAAATCGTTTTAAATTTCTTAATTATTTGATTAAAATGGAGTCTATGGGAGACAGGTTTTCCGTAATTCGGAGCTTTCTGGATAACGGGTTTCCGGATAAGGGGTCCGATACCTGTACTATACTAGAGGCCTGAGGAGTGATAAGTCTAAAAGGTTAACATCATATGGAGGGTGAAATCTCTCATGCTACCCCCATATTTTAGGTATTGCATAGGGCACCCACTCCCTATTTAACTGCAGCCCTGGGTGTAGAAGTGACTGGATCTGCGTGTGAATAAGCTAAAAGGAGCATTTCGAAAAAGGCAATCTGCCCACTTCAAAAGCAATGGCCTCTCGCACCGAGGGAGATGCACGGTATTGAATGATAGCCCGTGCTGTTGAGGGAATGTGATTTCTGTGCCAGGTTTGATAAAACAGTTGGAAGTCAGATGTTGCCATGGATACAGGACACAACTTTGGTTAAACACTTCCGCCCTTTAGCGGTAAGGCTCAAGCCAAACAGATCCCCTTAGAGAATATGTCTTCATTGGGAAGATATGTTTAAATAAAAAAAAAAAAAAACCTTCCGTTTATACTGTAACCCTTCTGCCTCCAGGATATTTTCATTGGGAAGTGGCTAGAATTCTATGGAGTCTTGTTCTTAGTAGCAACAAATATACATATTTTTTGGTTTAAGCTAGACTTTCTCATGCATACTTAGGGACATATGTCAAAGGTTGAGTGTTTTTCCCTGACTATAAGTGCACTTTTACCCAAAGGTTGAATTTTAGTTTCCTACTGATAAGAAGTTTTTTTGCTAGCAAAATTTTTTATTGAGTCATATTTCTGCTCCGTGTACTAAAGCATTTTTTAACGCTACATGCAAATTGTACTGCGCATGTGTTGATCGTGACAGAAAGTGGTACCCCCCCACCCCCTTCTCTTCAGCTCTGCCACTGTATTTAGCCAACAGTGTCTGGCGGCAGGAATTTTTAAAAATATATTAAAGTAATTCTTTTTATATATATGGTCCTGCCAATATCCCGCTCTGTCTTCTGTTTGCAGGGGGAGGGGCATAATGAAGCCATGAAGTCAGAATGACTTAAGGGGCAAAGCAGTGACATAAAACAGATTGGAGGCTGAGTGACAGAAATTTTGTGAACACGGGTGATTAGCTTTGTCGTGAAGCAGGGATTAGGGGCAAGTTTTGGATTGGCAAAGGGAAGTATGACAGGTAGTTACAAATTTTCCAGCAAATACATTGAATTTGTAATCCTTGGCTCATATTTACTGGCTAGGCCAGTAACATACTGCCCAGGTGGCAACCCTATATATAAACACTATATATAAACAAGTCTCATGTTTTTTAGGTAATGCAAAGTGCATGATTGTCTGTGCTGTAGTAAACACTTGACTGAAATAGGAATTAATCATAAATTTCGCCATTCCAAGACACAAATACAATATTGAGCCTTAAATTCAGCCACTTTTACTAAGCAAATGGTAATAGCTTGAAGTAAATAATATACATTTGCTCTGCAAAAACTTGTGGGGAGAATGCACTTGCGTTATTAGTTGTTTTGGTTCATATTCAAGCCACATATATATTTAGAAGTGGCAGTACTCCAGTAATAACTTGAAATTGAGTGTAACATGCAAATCCCATTACTGGCTGCTTCTCATCTACTGAAACAAATCAACTAATCCTCAATTCAGTTGTGGGGCACGTCCATCTATTCTCTGTTTTACCTGTTCTTTCATCCTAAAACCAGAGACAAAAATACTTTCAAATAAAGGACTTTACTGTACCTGCACTGCCCTTGCTTATGTGGTTATGTGGTTAATATATACACAAGTTATATCTTCCTAGGGTTATACTGTGTTGTTTTTCTGACCGTATTTATGAGGTGCAGGCAGGGGTAGGAGTTGGGAATATACCCACACCCCTAGTCCACCCCCTAAATTGCATGCCTGAATGAGGATATTGGCCACTGAGGACACTGGCCAATACCAGCTGCAAGGCAGACAATAAGGACAGGGCTGAACTGCTCCCTCTAGTGCTAAACTTTGCACGTCATGCCATATTTTTTTCTGGCTCAAAGTATTCTTGGGCCCTTATTGCTCTAGCATTTCTATCCTATCCTCTGTAAATTACCTTATATGTTCTACCTGTGTCTCTCTGGGTATTTGGGCTTGTGAGATGCTTTTAAAAGTCCATTTAGCTTATGCCCCTCCCCCTGACTTTACCAGATATGTCCCTATATTCACATTTTTCCTAATTTTCAATTTTACAGAGTGCGGCTGCTGCTCCCAGTCCAGTGATGGGTAACATGCCTCCTAATGATGGAATGCCAGGTGGACCCATGCCCCCAGGATTCTTTCAGGTACCTAAAAATATTATTTTGTGCTGTCTTTTTCCACCTGTTTGGGGAAGGGCATTTTGACTTTTTATGCTCTTTCTTGGCTGTTTTTGAAACTTTTTTAGAGAAAACATCCACATGGCTTGATTTAGATACTGGTTTAGAAAATGACTAATGACATTAGGGAGGTTTATAATTGCTAACATTTTGATTATATCTATATTTTTCCAGTTAAGAATTTAGGAATAGTTAGCTGATGAGCCCGGTGAAAAGTAGAAAGAATCAAGTGGGTGCATGCTGTTTTCAGTTTATACTGACACACTTGTTAAAGCCGCACACCTGTCACTGCTATACTCTCTGCAATAGTGGTGCAAGCCTTCCGCAGGACTGGCAGGTCCTTATCCTCAATCAAACTGTTTCTGTAACGGAGCCGCACACACATACATATCCAGTCGGGGAGCTTACCCCATTTATTATGACCACCTCGATCAACGTTTCAGGGGGGATACACCCTCCCTTCGTCAGGATAATAAATGGGGTAAGCTCCCCGACTACATATGTATGTGTGTGCGGCTCCATTACAGAAACAGTTCAGTTTATACTGAGCAAGAAGTTTGAAAGCTATGCCTTTATGATTTAAATTAACAATATTTGCATCACACTAGTTATCACATGGATTGGACAAATCTATAAAAATACAGTAAAAGGTACCTGCAGCAAGCTATTGGATAAGATCACATTTTGCAAAGTATATGGATTTGGGGCATTTCTTAACATTATGCATTTTTTCCTCTAACTTTTTAGAAACCTTAATGTATATATTAAATTCATGGGGTGTGGTAATAATAAAAAGTGTATATTTTCTATATTGTGTATATGTAGAGGCATACATTTTTTGCTTTAACAAGATATACGTTTACCATCATTGTCTGTAGTCCCCGAATGAATATACAAAAAAATAGATCTGCTGGACTTGTTTATTAATAGTGAACTTTCTTCAAAAGTATTGTTTTTGTCCTATGTACTTTAAAGGCCATTCTGTGGTGTTGTTTCTCAGCCTTTACTGTCTACAGTTCTGAAAAACGACAGAAATGGAGTGTGAACAAGACATTTTGAAAAGATTGATAGATACTAAATAATAATTAGTTAGTAAAGTTAGTAAATAATACTAACTTCTTGGCAATGACCTATCAAAAAATCTAAATGCATTACATAAATCTGTTAAGGCATATTTTAAAGATCAACCCTTTTGGCAATGTTTTTTTTCAGGTTTTTATCCAGTTAATGACAGTGTTGTAGATATCCAGGCCAGGTCATTTAAAAATGTTATACAAATATTTTTTAAACTAATGGTTTCTCAAAAGAAATGTAGCACTGTACAATGTGGCAAAAAGGTCTGCATTTGTTTGTTTTTTTTAAAGTTTTCTATTCAGTCGGTGAGTTCCCTTGACCAATGCAAGATACTCTTGAATTGTAGGAATGTGGCTAGTTTCTGTCCACAAATGGTAGAAGCTCACAATAAAAACGTTGAGTCTGGGTTCTCATGCCCCAGACTTTTAGCAAAGGTAGCAGATAATCCAGGATTGTGTCAAGAGATACACTAGGCATTGACGAGTCCACAGAAAGATAATGAAAGTCTATGACATGGAAATGCTATGGTAAACTTCGTATATTTTATGCTGCAAGGCCTGAATAGTTTTCCATTCCTTGGTGATCCAGTAACTATTGGGCCAAGATAGGGAAGTACATTTGCTTGTTAGGCTACAAATACTGCAGTTGGTAAGCAGTGGTTAACAGGTGGTGCTGACAAGGTACACATTTCTAGCACCACAAAGCTTCCAGTGAATCTGATAACAGTATTTTACATTGCAGTAATTCATGTCACAGCATTTAAACTCACAGAGATCAGGTCAGTGTGGTTTTGGGAAGAGATTAAGAAGTTCACTAGTAATCCATGTTTGTCACAGTTCTATGGTTTTTAATTCTACTGGTTTGTACAACTTCTCACTGTTTGGCATTGCTTTACTGACTGAAGTGCAAACTTTACAAAAATGTATAAAGAAAAGTTAAAAATGGTTTCAATTTCAGCTAGGTATGTAGCAGTCTTTTAGGCAGGTTACTGTGCAGCAAAGTTACTTTGTTTAGACAAGTACCATTTTATAGGGGAATTATCTTTAAGACCATTTGCTTGGGGCCTTAACTTATTAAAAAAAAAAAAACAATATAATGAAACTGGAAGAGTTTTTAACAGGCTTCTGGCTACTAAAATCTTCTTGATTACTGGATCTGGCCTTCTGCTTTAAAATCTTCATTAGGGAATTTAATGGAAGAGAAATAATAAACAATTAAAGTAGAATAGCTTGCCTGAACATAATTAGCAGTAATGCAATTTTATGTAAAAGGGAAAGGAAGCATCATGGGCTCTGTCTTCTACCTGTTGTCCTAACATGAGAAAAGTATCTTGCTCTGTTACCCAGTGGCAGCAATCTTAGAAAAAGGCCTTCATGCTGATTGGTCAGCCTATAGTGCTGCTGAAAACTTATTATACAGGTATGGAACCTGTTATCTGGAATGCTCGGGATCTGGGGGTTTCTGGATAAGGGGTCTTTCCACAATTTGGATTGTCATACTTGTAAGTACAAGGTACTATTTTATAGTTACAATGAAAAAGGAAACATGTTTTAATATTTTGATTGGAAACAACACAGGCACTGATTTTAGATTTTCTGTTCTTAATGTCATGTGTTACAGTAATCTGAATCAGTTCTGTGCAGTGATCTATTTGTCTGGGATATTCCCCATTTTCTCTAATGATCTTAATGGCACACCTAGGTCATTATTGCTAAAGCGAGTGGCAAGAGGGGTGATGGTAAAATAGGAGTAGCCCAAAAAATTTCCAGCACCATGCTACAAAAGTCAATTGTTTGGGGCTCCCATAATTTGTCAAGAACTATTGTATTATTGCTTGTTTAATTGTAGAGGAGTCATATGGGTAATGATTGTACTACAATATATATATCAAATAAAGAGAAAGCTGATCCATTAAATTCATATATATATTATTTTTGATCATGCACCTCATTGTACATGAGCACTGGCACTTTCAGACTATATATATATATATATATATATATATATATATAATGCCAAAATCTGTTCTCCCTTTTTGCAAGTGGACGCGAAACCTTATACTTGTGCTTTTTGACTGGCTGTTAATGCAGGGAGCTATATCAAGCGTACCATCATATTTTCCATACTAGCCGAATGTTCCTATTAGAGATAGCTGCACCTTATTGATTGCTGGCACACAGACTTTTCCACCAGCCACTGTGTCTGTATAAAGATTAGCTTGCAAGATGTGTTGGAAAAGCTTTCCTTTCAAAGAGCCAAAGAGTAAATACTGTTGCATTAGCATCACTTAGTATATATATATATATAACTAAAGTCTCTTATATTTTGGCATTCACACTTTACAACCTCAAAATACACAGTGTCTTATCAAACACATCATAATAAATACACCCAGAAAGTCCAGGTCAACCAGAAAGCTTTTACCAAATAAAAAATACATAGACCCATGCTTCCCAAATCTATCCCAGAATCTATTACTTTCTGAAAGGTATGCTGAATGTCTTATGGTTCTGAATACTTCTTTTTAAAAGGATTCTCTGGAATCAGTCTTCATGTCTGTTTAGTGATAGACATAATCCCATAAATCAGATGTGTCCTAACAGCATCCACTTCTATTAACCCAAAGGGCTGACCCTCTCATGGCCAGGAATATTTTCAACCTGTATGATATAAGTCCATGATTACAAGTTAACTATTAACAAAAGCAATTCAGTTAATGTTTCATTTGGAGGTCTATAAATTCTGTTTTCAGATTTCACTGTGAAGAAGTGTTCTTAAGTACACATCATGTGCCAAATTTGAAGCCCTAAAATAATAGATACTTACTATGTTATAAAAATGTATTCATATTCAGCAAAGATACAATGAGAATGTTTGACTTTGTTGAAGTTATCAACTTTTTAGATAATAATAATAATGTCACGTATTTAGTATTATATGTATTTGCATAAGCATTCTGTTTATATTAATTATTATATAACTTGTATTTTTACTGGAGAGTCTATACCTGAGAGCAGTGGTTCTGTAGAAAAGACAATAGGAACGTTATGATATCAGTGTGTCAAAATATATTTCACTATGCCTCACCAATATACTTTACAGGGCACAAACCCATATGGAATTATTTACTAACACTGAATAAAAGTGCATCTGTGCAGTAACACATGGTAACCAATAAAATTTGTCGCTGTCATAGCTATATTGGCAGCTGGCTGAAATTAACTCATTGGTGGCTATGCCTGGTACCTGGTTACTGCCCAGTTTCAAATGTACTCATGGCTGGTAAATTAGCCTGATGGTGTCTCAGACATTCCTTGTGTAAAACTGTACAAAGTAATATACAGTAATTAATAATAAAAATGAGTGTTTATTAAAGAGACTGTTGTTGTTATTGAACATGACTGCAATAAACAGGATTTGTGCTGAACATACTTTTTTTCCAATGGTTTTAAACATGAAAAATCTATTTTTGTTATTTCTTGAGCTAAACATGAAAACTGAAGCAACTCTATGTTTGGTACTTGTGAGGTAGACCCTTATATTACTAGTGCACAGATAATTCCCCTGCATAGTGGACTCTTGCAAACAACACAACAAAGGGGGGATGGGGTTGCAAACTGGTAATATAAGTATCTGCCTTGTAAGTATCAAACATGGAATAGCTACAGTTTCCCTTTTTGCCCGGTTGAGCTTAAAAACCATTAATTTTTCAGGATTAAACTTATAGGCAAAAAGTATGTTCAGCACAAGCCCAATTCATTGCTCCCATGATAAATTTAACAATGTTTGAATAACAGTTGGAAAAGATGCATTACATTATTTTTTTTCCTTTATGCCCACTTCTACTCACATTTCATTACCATTTAATTAGAGAATCTGTACCAGTGTAAAATCGCTGAGAGCACAGGCAGCACAAAAAGCCAGGGTGGAGTTTATAAAACAAACAATTTAGCTCTCATTCCAATGAAGTGATATCTGGGAGGTAAATTAAAACATTGTACAGGATGGCTATAGGAGGCTTACAACTGGCAAATACACATGTATTTTTGGAGGGTGGAATCTGCCAGGACATAATGGCAACAGCAATTGAGAAGTTTGCACAAGCAAATGGAGACTTACAGCAGAAGAGATTTTTGCATAATTTAGGAGCTTATCTCAGAAATGCTCCTGGTTGAGCTGTAGTTAGTATATTACTATATTACTGTACTTGAAACTAATAGCGTCTTAGGCGTTTAATAACAAAGAACTTTCACTTGCAGTATACAAAGCATTATGAGGAAAATGTTCCAATCCCTGAGTTTTATTTTAAACCCTCTCCTTTTCTACACTGCAGGCTTCATACAGAAATTCCCAATCTGCAAACAATCACAGCTTGTGTTTCTTCCACAGCAAACTCCATAGAACATTCACCCTCATTTGATAACACGTTGCCAAGCAACCAGTGTAAAAGTTTGAGAAACTGATAAAAAGAAATAGAATGCATACTTAATCCCACAGTAGTTTACCTGCATATATTTTGTAATTAAGCAAAGCAGCGTAGTCACTATTTTAGCACTGAAAAGTTCTCCAATAATGATAATGGCAGGATAAGCATGTGCTATAAGCCATGATAAAGACTCTATACAAACAGTCCAGGGGAAATCAATAGACCTGATATTTAATTTTTTATTTTTTTTAAAAAAATACAGTAATTACTAAGAAATAAAATATTTCATTGTGTGCATGCCCTCTATTCCTGAAGAGAAGAGCCTCAGGATCCTCGAATGCTGTCTGACAGGATCTGAGACAGCTGTATTAAGCTAGGGGGGGTTTTCCTCAGCAAGTGAAGCATTTAAACACTGGCCATGCAGTCTAAATCAAGCAGTGCTAAGCCCTCTTGTATCCTAAAGGGTATATATCAGCAAGCAGGAGACCTCTCCAAACAGGATTATCAGACAATGCTTGTCTGAGCTTCACCACGAAAGGGACAGCAGCCTTATAGATAGAAAAGCAATTGCTGTCCGGTTTAGCAGCTTTTCCACTGCATTCCAGGGTTTTGTCATGAAGGCTGTGGAGCATTGTGAAGGTATTAATAGGTGTTCTAATGCGTCCCATTGTTATAGGTAATATCTATATATGCCTGTGCTAAAAAGTAGGTGAATTTAAAAAAAAAAAACAATTCAGAGCATTTATAAAAAAGAGACTTAAAATCCAACTGCTTTTAAACAAGCAACAAATGGTAGATCCAAAAACATATAACCACTGTCAAAACCCTGCAGAACCTACATTTCCCAAGAATAAAGTAAGGTGTGAGGCATAAATAAGCTATGTGGGAAACTTAAGGTAAAAAAAAAAACTTAACCTTGAAAATAGATATGTGTATAAACATATATATTTCCCCTTTCCCAGCATCTGGGCCTCTTATTCCATCTTATTTATTTATTTCAAGCTCCACTCAGCAGCACAGCTGGCTATAAATCTCTGAGATGGGAAGCGTAGGGCGGGGGGATGGTGGGTTTCTCCTAGTGCTCCCTCTGATTCCTCGCTTTGCAGAAACCATTTCTCTTTAATTGTTAACAGCTTCTGAAGCAGCCAGGGAGAAAAACAATGGCCAGCATTGAAAAAAAGGCATGTACTTCATCTATTCATGCTTGAGGGTGCTACAGACAAAACATCAACCTTCTGCATTTACAAAAAGACCTTCGTCCGAGTTTGGTTCCTGACTCCAGTCTCCTTGGGACCCTATAACTGTCTTATCCAAAGGAGCCACTTGAGTTTATGTGGCAAAGTCAACAGTATTTCTTGGCCAATACATTATTCCAAAACGAAAAGCGTTTGGTCTAACCCACACCATCAGATCCACCTATTGCCATAGTTTTTGTTTAGGACAGTACCAGGTAAGGATAGGATCACCCATCAACAAGCACAAATAGTGTTACATATTGAAATTAATCTTTCCAATTGTGCCTTCTAAGTTTGTATGTGCATACCTTATTATTTTTTATAGCACCACAGTTCCACAAAAAGAGAAGAATAGGATGGAAGGGGGAGCATTAAACTAATTGCTAATCATTTTGCTCACTCATGGGTAGCACTGGGCAACCATCTGTCCTTGGGCCCTAACAATTATGCAATGTAATTTTTATAGGCAATGCCTTTTGCATGACCCTAACACCACAAAACAGCATAGAGGGTCAGAAAAAAATAATGTATCTATCTTCCTCACTTCAGACTAGAAGGTCAGTGTCCCAAAATGCTGAGAAACAAAATAGGGGTTAGCACTGTTGGCTGAGGAATCAATTAGTAATCAGACCCTGTCTAGAACCCTCTAAAACAAGAGTCTCCAACCTATTTTTTTTTTTACCAGTGAGCCACAATTAAATATAAAAAGAATTGGGGAGTAACACAAGCATGAATATAGTTCCTGGGGGTGCCAAAAAAGGTATGTGATTGGCTATTTGGCAGCCCCTATGTGGACTGGCAGTATACCTGGTTTTTATACAACCAAAAGTTGCCTCTAAACCAAAAATTTAAAAATAAACATCTGCTTTGAGGCCGCTGGGAGCAACATGTTGCTCACAAGCCACTGTTTGGGGATTGCTTCTCTAAGAAATCAAACATTTCTCAAGGGTGGCTGGTAATCAGTTATCTCAAGACTATACTGCTCTTCAGGTATTTGCAAGACTGATAACCTCAGATACACTGTACAATATCAGCAGACAAAGGAGGAGAGGAGAGAAATAAGTTATCTACAAAATACTGAAAGTTTTGACCACTCCCTTTTTAAACCACACTTTTCAGGGCATATCAACATTAATGGTGGTAGCACAGCAAAACCCCAAATGGCTGGTGCTCACTGCAGGGATATCATCACTCACATGTAAAATATGTTCATGAAGTCATATTAAGACATATCTTGCAAAATGGGACAGATTCGATCATCACTAGACATATCCTTAAATACATATGCCTCCTCCCCTGTGGATAGTGTAGCAGCCACCAGCTTATAAATCACCTTAGGGACCATCTAATAACTATTTCCAAATGCTAACAAACTGAAAGTATGACTCCCCTCCACCAGACTCCACTCCCACAAACAGAGTATGGCACATACAGGCAGGGTAGGGCAGGCAGAGTATGGCACACACAGGGAGGGTAAGGCAGACAGGGTATGGCACAAACAGGCAGAGTATGGCAGCTAGAGAATGGCACACACAGGCAGGATAGGGCAGGCAGAGTATGGCACACACAGGCAGGGTAAGGCAGATAGGGTATGGCACAAACAGGCAGAGTATGGCAGGTATAGTATGGCGCACACACAGGCAGGGTAGGGCACGCATACTATGGCATACACAGGCAGGGTAGGGCAGGCATAGTATGGCACCCACAGGCAGGGTAGGGCAGGCAGAGTATGGCACACACAGGCAGTATAAGGCAGGCATAGTATGGCATACACTGACAGGGTAGGTCAGTTAGCGTGTGTCACACACAGGCCATGTAGAGCAGGCATAGTATGGCACCCACAGACAGGGCAGGGCAGGCAGAGTATGGCACACATAGGCAGGGTAGAGCAGGCACAGGCAAAGTAGGGCAGGAGACAGGGAAACCTATCAGGGGCTTATAGGTGTGAACAGTGCAGGTACCAACAGTTGTGAACAATACAGGAGCTTACAGTCTGTATCAGATGTATGTTAACACTGTTATAATATCAGTACTGATACCATTTAAAGTTTACACAAAGGTAAGCAGTCACAGCAGACAGGTGGGGGGCCACACAAGAGGAGGCCATCAGCTTGAGAGCACTACTATTGAAGATTTGCAAAATACAATTAATGTATTATTCTTTCCGACAAAAGCTGGCGTGAATTTCTTCAACATATAGTCAAGAAAGGAAAGAATGGGAACGTTAAGCCCAGGAATTTTAAATGTAAGAGGTTATTCCCATCTTTTATTCCTAAAAACAATATTTGAAATAATATATTTAGGTGTATTCATGTGGGCTGCTTTATGGTAATATTAATAACACCTAAAAATATTACACTAAACAAGGTGGCTGCTGTCCTGTACTGGAGGAAGCAGTTCCAGGAGCATTGCTGTTCAAAATAGGACCCTTATTTTTATTTGTTTGTGTCTTTAAAGATTTCTCTAGACCTGGTCTCCTATATCTTTTTACCCAAACAAGCTCATGTTTTTTCATTCATTTTATTATAATTAGAAGGACATTTTTAAATTGTCATATCTCTCCAAACATTCGATTTACATGCGTGTGAACATAATCCTAATACAGGTATGGGATCTATTACCCAAATTTTGGGAAGTCCCAAATTCTCCCACAGAATCCATTTCAATCAAATAATTTCAAATTTTAAATATGATTACCCTTTTCTCTGTAATAATAAAACAATACCTTGTTGATCCCAACTAAGATAAAATTAATCCTTATTGAAGGCAAAGTAGTCCTATTGGGTTTATTTTGTGTTTAACTGATTTCTTAGTAGATTTAAAGTATGGTGAAATCAAATTATGGAAATCTCCACTTTTCCAGAAAACCCCAGTTCCTGAGCATTCTGGATAACAGGTCCCATATCTCTAGTATACATTTAGTAATTGTTTATTAAAACAGCCAACGCCACCCTAATCACTAAAGTGATGTCATAGATCTACATAGAGCAAATGATAGCCTATATTGCAACACATTACATATTTGTTGTTCTGAAAAACATTGCTTTGCACAAGGCCCATAAAAGGAAGGTGGAGGAAGAGCAAAGAAAAAAATTATACAGTTCAACATTTTTAAACAGTGGTCAACACTGGCTGAGCATCTATGCCCTATGAGCGTGTGTAGTCACATGTGCAGCAGATGTAGCATGTGTCAGTGACTGGCAGGAAGAACAGAACTGAATTGTGCAGTAATTGACTGAGGCAATTTTTCTTTTACTGCCAAATATCTTCAAATTAATACAATGAAGAGTGTTTTGTGTGGCAATGTATAAGCAGTGCACAGATCATGTTTTATGGCTCTGTCACTCAAGTCCAAGCAGCACAATATGTATTAATATCTATATATAATTCATCTAATTTTGTTGAAAAAAAGTTACAATCAAGAGGTTTACTGTAGAAACTTTCTTATTTGAAGTGTGCTTTATAGCATTGTCATGTGTTCTATGAACAATCAATCCCTTTTATGAAATTGTCTAACCCCCAGTGGTATTCACCTTAAACCCCCAAACATTCACATGCAGTACACACTATTTACAAATTATTAGGGTGCCATTAACTAATACTCAATTTGTATTTTACGATTTACGAGATTTTTTAGCTTTAAAAAAGTGGGTTTCTTGAGATTTACCACGCAACAAAATGGTTAAAAATCTAAAACCCAACAATTTGCCAGCTAAAACTTGTCAAGATCATGTAGCAGATGTCTTTTTCCTTCCCTGGAGGATTGTTCTTTGCTTCGAAACTGTAAAGGTTTTTCGATAGGTTTTTGGGTTTTTGACACAGGTTTTTAGAGTGGCAATTCAAAAAAGTAGAGGTTTTGGTGCAACAATTAGAAAAAACTGCAGTTTTGCGACTGCCCCTAAGTGTGTGTTTATATATATATATATATATATATATATATATCAGTTATCTATAAATTCAGCACATACAGATTTAGACTGTTCTTTCAGTACTGAAACACCATGTCTGCCTCTACAGTTAGGCTACGGTGCCCCCACCAACCATCCTTTGCTTCAAAGTAGATCAGAAACTGGAAGTTCTTTCTTACAAAAGCCGACACGCTGAAATGGGCAGGCATCTGCTTCCCGTAGGGTTAGAGGGACAGAGAGAGCAGTAGAGAGTGGGCCACTTTCCTTTGAAAGCCTTCCCTTGAATGACTCTCTGAATGCCAGAAATAGTGGAAAGAAATAGCTGCAATTCGATGCTATCATTACACATGGGGAGATACGCAAGGGACAGGTTTTGCAAAAAATTTAAATATCACTCAAATAATCTCATAGTAAAGAGCTCCCTGGTTTCCCTTTATATGCTAGGATATTCTTTTCTGCTTTCCAGCTGTCGCTTACTGGAATACACATTTAACGCCTTACATACTGACAAAACTACTATGCAGGTTATTTTTGAGGCAAAATTAGAACTCATGTTTACCTGAAAATGTATAAACATTTGACAGATGGCATCTCCTTATACAATTCCCCCCATGAATTGTAATAATTTGACTATGCTGCAACAAACATTTACACATATTTTAACCCCTCTTCTAGTTATATAAAATAGTAAATGAAGAGAGAGACAATGGTTGGTGTAGAAGCCGTGGCACCTTGGCATTGCTCCTTATGTGGATCTTACAACCAGAGCCTTAGTCACTGCTGTCTATGATGTCCTTAAGCTTTTGTGATCCTAAGGACAAGTCAAAGCATCATTTCCCAATTATTTTTTGGCTACTTTTAGAGTTGGTGCTAACAGTCATTTGTCCTTAAATTTTGTACACAACACCTTGATAATAGGCAACTGTATTGAGTTTTACAATCAGAATGGCAGCCAAAGTTGAGAGTAAGCCAGTCCATATTTTTACTGCTAGGAATGTAGTTCTTTATTGTCCCCCTTATCCCTTTCAAATATAGGAGCTTGTTCAAGCCATGCTAGAATTTAAAAAGGAACAGAACAACCAAACAAATGAAAGTGTTCTTTAAGTATTTAAAATATAATACAGTGTTGCCCTGCACTGGTAAACTGGCGTGTTTGCTTCAGAAACACTACTATAGTTTATATAAACAAGCAGCTGTGGTGCCATGGGGATAGCTATTCATATCATATAGGGCTTTTGGCATAGATTAAATAGTAGATAACTTACAAGCTCTGTAAAACACCATTATATTCTACATAGCTTATCTGCTATGTAATCTGAACTTTTTCTCCTTTATATTAATAGCTCAGCTTATTTATTTAACCTATAATAGTGTTTCTGAAGCAAGCACACTAGTTTATCAATTCAGGGCAACAGTACCTTTTATTATAATTACTTAAAAACACTTTCATTTTTTGGTGTTACTGTTCCTTTAAAACATGTGCAGCACATTAAAATAACATCAAATTTTTAAAGGCCCATTGAAAGTGAATGGAACAATGCAATTTTCATTGCAAACAAGTTTATTTTTATCTGTGACTTAACATAATCAAGTGTTTCTGATTCGAGTTTCTCAATAATATGATAGTGATCAAAAAATAATAACCCTAGTTTGCCCGGACTGCTGTGATTGCAGCTACAGCAGAATTCACAAGAATGCAGGATAATCACCAACACTATTCCCACAATGTGCCCCAAATTTATTTGGGGGGGGAGGATCAATAACACACTCTTTTCAGTGAAGCAAAGTAAGGGGAGCATTTACTAATGATTTTTTTTTTTTTTTCTCCAATCACTAGAACCAGTGGTCGCCGGGAAAGATTGGAATTGTAACATGTATGGCCACCGTTACAGCCACAATCTTGTAATTCTGATTAGTTGGCATTTATTTAGTCTAACGTATGAGATGTGCAGTGTGTTTCTAAAAACTTATTCAGGGCAGTGAACAGGTTGACAGTTCAGTTAGTGTTTATTTGCAGGAAAACTGTGCATGTTCTATAATTCCTCATAATATAAAAGTGTTTAGTTTCATTTGCTACCTTTCACTGCATAGTTAAAAATAAAATAAAATACTTTAATGTAATATATGTTTGCTCAAGTTTAAGTTTTGTTTAATATTGCCTCTAGATATAGTACATAACCAAGCAGCACATACATTTAATATATCTAGCATTACTTTTAACAGTGTGTATATTAAGTGTATTCAGTACTACAGAGTCTTGGACTAGACTGCCAGAGTAGCAGTGTATCTCCTGGTGGGTCCAGGACAGTTGCCATCAGTTGTTTCTCTTTTCCACAACAGTCCAATTTAACACTTATATTGTTTGTTACAAGGGCATCCAGTTGTTGTGAAAGTGGGCTAAGTCATCGGGTTCAATGGTGGACAATATGAGACCAGTGCCACCACAATTAAATCACTTAAAGGGTTATGTATTAACAAGCAGAGCTTGCTCAAGGTCTAGTAACCTTTAGCAACCAAAACCAGTGGTGTCTTTGGAAGAGACAGTCCCTCTTCAGCACCTTGGACAGCAAAATAGCCAGCCCAGCCATGAAATATGTATTTGCAATTTGCAATACTATGTTGCATAGAATTGCAAGCCTGCAAACTGATCCATTGTTGACCTGTTGCCACCAACCTTATCCTCCTTAATAAATCTATGTGACAAGGTATAGAGAAAAGTTTTATTTAAGCAGTTGTAATCCTATGTACCATAGAACTCGTTTAGGTCTTTTTGGGCATATTCCATGAGAAAGTATGAAGATGTTTTATTGTGGGTCGCAGTATGAAGTGATCCATCACTGACTGTAGTCCTTACCTAATGTGGTGCTCAGTCAATTCACTCAGCCCAATGCCACATCATATCTGATCTCTGAAGCTCTTTAGAGGATCCTATGATCTTAAAGAAATATATGTTATGGTGCCAGTAGAAAAATAAAATAATATCTGAAGTTTACTAGTCCCTGTATCAGTAAATTATGAAACAGCTCATTTGTGCAATGGTTAACTCACAGGGGTTCATTTATAACACTGGGCAGATTTGCACTTGGGCAGTAACCCATGACAACCAATTAGATGTTTGCTTTCATTGCTCTGCCTGCAAAAACTAATTGCTGATTGGTTGCTAAATAAACTGAATCTCTTTGATAGCAAGCCACCCACTAAAAGAAGCAATTAAATGTTCATTGAATGTCTGTGGATCATATCCTAGTGACTGCTTAAAAATTAATCTTATAAATCTAATATTTGGAGTTATCATATTTGTTTCTTAAACAGTGTTCATTTGATGGGAGTTTTCCTTGATTCTACGCTTTCAGTTTAGCAAGCTGTTTTGGCCTGGATAGTGTAAAACACAATACTCTCCTGAGAAATTATCGAAATAGCATTGCAATACATTGCCATTCCCACTTAATGAGGGAATGAAAAAAATATCTTCATCATTTACTTCTGAGCTGAATACCATTCTTTTATAATGGAGAAGAACAGGGAAAGTGTTGGGTTTTCAAACTTTATTGGCAGTCTACTGTTTGCTTATCCACAATAATCTTTCAAAGCTTCATAAGCCACATGCACATTTTCTCGTGCTGGTATTGTGTCAAACATTATGTAACAGACAAAGGTTTGCAGAATTAAATATTGCAACTCAGAAGTGTATACAGCCAGCTGGAGCCCTGTTAGAGCTGCACACTGAGTACAATAAATAGTTCCAATATCTTTTCTTGGTATGGCCTGGGTTAACATTTTTTAAAATCAAATGGAAAAGTTATTTTGGAAAGGCCTGGACTGAACCCAGCAGTCCATCCAAATGCATTCTTAAAGTATGTATAAAAGGCAGGCAAGCTGAGCTCTTATCTATCATCAGCTTCCATTTTGCTGTATATCTTGTTACAGATGCTGCTTAATGGCTTCAGTAAATCGGGACAAATGTATTTACTGTCCATAAACCTAAGCATGATTTATTACACAGGCTTATTCAACTAGCCCAACTTGATAGGTTTGTCATTGTAATATTAGGTAATTATTTAACACATTCTCAGGCAAAAGTATATGCTCTGCTCTGATAGTGTTTTTGTTTGTCTTTGCTTTGCAGACCATGGGAAATAATATATAAACTGCCTTAAATCTGAATGCTTCCACTCTGTAGTGTTCTGGATCTATGTGCCATTTTGTTTAAAGGCATGGCACACATTAGTGCCAAGTTGTGAGTGTGCCTTGTTTATTATGCACTGCTTGCTGCACTGCTGGGTTCCACCAAGAATCTTTCTACTAATGGTCTGTAAATGAATTGCCTTACAAATATGACTTTTGATTTATCCATATTATGTATCACCAGATTTTCCCTTACCTCTACCCAAAATGGAAACCTTTAAATTATGCTAGCTGTTGGTGCAGAATATAATGAGAGGATTTTTAGCTGCTGTGTTTTCTTATTAAATAATCTCCAAAGTGTATCTAAAACTGTGTTGCTAGGCATAATGGAGCTGGCTCTGTATTTTTATCTTTGTATTTTAGCATGAATTTCTGGTGCATTTGTTAAGAAATGCTGCCATTTTTAATGTCACCGGACTGTCATCACCATACAGTCAGCACACTTGAAGCTGGGAAGAGGCAGATGTTATATTATACAATTCGCAATATGTACATTATGCTACATTTTTCGGTGCAAAAAATTGGTTCGCCTTTAGATGTGTCCATACTGAAGAGTACTGGCCAATCTCTGACAAATTACTTGTAACCTGCAGTGAGAGTTAGATCATAAAGAAAGTGGGCCGAGTAGGTGAGGTCGATCTGTCATCATCTTCCCAATGTCTAAATATCTAATTACACTGGCTACTTAACGGATTAAGTGTCCAAGCACAAATGTAATTGCCAGCAAGATATAAGAGGATGAGCCAAGGTAGAAACCTCTTTAGGCAGCAGTGGCTATTCCCTTAATTTAACGACTTGGCTATGTTTCTTCCCCTGCTAGGCTCATTACTGGCTTACATTTCTCTTGTGCCTCCTAGAGCTATCTGATTATTTTTCAAGGGACAACTGGAGGATCAGTTGTACAACTGGTTGACCAGTTTGTTGGCCACCATGTTTTTTGTGTCTTCTCTATATAGTTCTCACTGGTTTTATTGCCTGAGAATATATGACATGGGATACTAGTGTGAAATGGAGAAATTACCTTCTAGCAGCACTTTGGAATGCTCAGATTCTTGCTGAGGGTGGATTGTTTTTTATCTGCAATATTGTAAGGAGAAGAGCAATTCCCTCTCAGAAGAAATATATGTATTATAAAAAAAAGACTGCACAAATTGTTATAGCCACCAATCAGCCATGTCGATACTAAAATACTGAAAAAAGCCTTAACTGTTACATTGCTTATGTCTTGAAACCATCAGTGATCAATGCGGCATGTGCTGTTTCTGTGTTATATGCAGTTGTGCTTGTGCGCTCTGTGGATATCATTGTATGAATGCATCCAAAGCATCCAATACAAACATAGATCCTGAACAATCAGTGCACTGTTACTTAATTAGCCCAGATCTCTGTATGGCCAACTATGTTCATTTAGCACACAGGCAAAGCAAATGTAAAAACAGAATAAGAGAGATAAAAAGAAACTTACAGAAAATTAGCAGTGCAGAAGAACGTGGAAGAGGTAACTGTGGGGAGGACCAAAGTAGATAAGGAATATAGTACAACGTCTACCCATCAGTATATGTTTGTGTGTATATAAATCAGTTTGCTTTGACTGTGTATTTTATAGGATAGATTTAAACATGGATCTTAGCCCTCTGCAAGTGTTCTTATTTTCTATTTATATATGTACACAATACGTTCTCCCAGTATAGCACACCTACAGTATAGCACTGAATGCCAATTCCCCCATAATTCCTCTCAAAGATATGTTACATAAAATGCACTTTACAACCATTTCAAGAAATGTCCCAGCTGATGGATCAGCAGGCAAAAAATACAGAGTCAGCATTTCCACTGGCTGCAGCTAGAGGTGAAACGTCCACAACACAAAAAGATGTTCAATAAAATTCCATAGGGGAGTGAAGAGCACAAAATCACCAGCCAACTGTCTGACAAAGTCATCAGCAGGATTCCACAGTGACGTATTTGGACATGATGATATTAATTCTTTTCAAATCCTGTGTGTACCAGATGGCTGTGGTAACAACATCGTTTTTTGTACTTTTTCTTTTTTATGGCTGCTATTGCCTTTATTGCTAACAAGGTTCAAGTATAAAGTGCTTTCCTAAACATTAAAAGCACTCCGATATTTCTGTGAGAGAGCTTATCAGTACAGGGAGACTTGTAACTATAGACAGAATATTATAATTAGAAAGGGTACATTAAAATTAGAGAAAATAACTGCTATTGCTGTCTTTTACCCTAGGATAGACTCAAACCATTTATTACCTCCATAGTCCATATTCACAAGACTTTCTTCTATGGTTAGTTGTATGGTTTTGTTTCTCATCACCTCCACTATTCTTACCTGAGAGAGGCCACAGAGTTGTGACATAAGAGAACAAACAGAATTATGGCCACTGACTCATCCTCTTTCATATCCGTCTTTTTTCTGTTGTGTATTTATTAACATTGGAGACAAACATCACCGGTGATGTTGTCCATAGCAACCAGATATTTTCTTTTGTTTTCTAAGGGCTGTGACAGACGGGGAGATTAGTTGCCGCACAACAAATCTCCCTTGTCGTGGGCATCAAATCTCCCTGAAATGCCATCCCACTGGCTAGAATGTAAATCGCCGGTGTGATGGCATACGCGGCGCCGCGATTTACCGAAGTCGGCGAAGTTTCCTCTCAATGCAACTTCGGCGACTTTGGTAAATCGTGGCGCCGTGTATGCCATAGGTGGGATGGCATTTCAGGGGCATTTCAGCGACTAATCTCCCCATCTGTCACAGGCCTAACATGTAGGTGACCATTCAAATCTAATTGATGATTGGTTGCTATGGGCAACATCACATGTTTGTCTCCAATGTTAATAAATACTCACCACACTTACCCATTTGCATGCATGGGATTAGCCAGTCAGAGTGCACATAGGGCAGATCTTATGTTTTTGTGCATTTTGTGCAAATCTGCCCCATGTGAGCTCTGGCAAGCAGATGCCCTGCCTGTCAGTAGTTACTGAACTGGGTATAGATCAGAACTGATTCCTGTGTTCTCTACCTTCATATTTCTGCTGGTAAAGGGCCCTTCATGTGTGACAGCCTAATGGAACTGAACGTGACATCACTGGTATATGTGGATTTTGGCCTGAAAATGCTCCAGTGGTGGTTAAAATATACGACTGGTTCAGATTTAACAAGCTTTTTTTCACATTGGGAAAAAAGCGAATTTCTGCATAGTACAGAATAGTGCCAACGGAACTCATTCCGATAAACTGACACATTGACTGCTTTGATAAAAGTGCCATTTTGTTAACTTTTTTCCAGACAGCATTTAGTTACAGTGATAAACTGTAATTTTGTGGGAATATTTTAGGACTCCCCACTTCAAATACATTTTCCCTATATTTTTAATGATAATGTCCATGTAACAAAGGAGTATATCTTAAGCTATTTAAGCTTGTGGAATGTGGATATTTCTGCTCATTTTGATTATATGCTTGGTTTTGGAATGCAATCTACATCTGCATACTAATACAACATTTGACTGTATCTGAATGCCTATCACAGTGTTGCATTTTTTTGATTGCTATGCATGCCTTGTATCAAGTATCCCAAGGCATTGTAAAGGAACAGCTGAATACTGCTATATGTTTTATGGTGGATAATTCACTTCCCCTACAGTAGTATATGAAAATACTGATATCAATAATAATACAGTTTTTGGAAGGGGGCCTATCGATCTCCCTCCTTTAGCATTGTGCAAGATTACTATATTGAAACATAGACATTCATTTAGGGTTTTTAGACTTCAGTTAAGCCAGTCAGATTGATATAGTAAATGTGAGTGGGTGATCTGTATACAAATAAACTCCTCCTAATGGGAGTGTAAAGCGCTCAAGAGACAAGAATGTGGATGTTAGCATGAAGGAGAAACATGTACAGCAGAGCCATGAAATGAGAATTGGAGAATGGAAGGTGCTGACGGATGGAATATTTGCAGATGTTTACATTAAATAAACCAGATAATTAGTGTTGCAAAGCACATGCAGAGATGTGTTGGGCTTTACACTTTGCACAATCGGGATTGCAATTTTCTTACAAACTGACAATAGCTTAGTCTTGTGATTTCACAACTTTGCTTTGTTGTCTTGCTGCTGACAATTTAGCATAGAAAAATAATTTCTCTTTTTCAACATCATTTAAGTCCTTGTCTATTGCTTTGTGCATTACCTGGCATACTGCCTACTTGTTCCTCCTTTATTTTGTCCCTTCAGTCTTTACAAGGTGCTGTTGATGTTATCTATTTGATTGGCACTCTCTCTCTGTATTCCTGTTAAGGCTACCAAATTCGGAGGCAAGGAGTATTTATTCTACTTAAAAGAAAAACGGCCTGTTCTGTATTTGTTTGAAACTTTACTTGGTGGCTTTAGTATTTGTTGGTGTGGGTTAATATATCATAACATAGAGGAGCATTATAATTCAGCTCTGTCCTTGCTTTTGCATGTCTAATTCTTTAATTTTTATGCTTCCAATGTTTTTGAGTTACATGCCATGAGTTGCATAGGTACAAGCAATACTGGGCAGCTTTTAGAGATACTATATAATACTGTATATGGATATTACCTTTCCTCTGATGCCAACTAAAACTCCACTGAGAGTATGGTATAATTTAAAAGTAGTGATGAGCAAATTTTCTCGCAAGGCATGGATTCACAGCGAAATCCCACATAAAAAAGGGCACGGTTGTGTTTAACAGGACAGATTTGCTCATCGCTCCTCAAAAGACTTCTATGCTTGTGTATATTTTTACATTCTGGTATTGTTACCTTTAGTGTTCTTCTATTTCAAGGTAAACAGCTTTTTAAAGAAGAACTAAATTTAACAAAAAAAAAAATAGGGCAGACCCCTATTAGCAGGGAAGACCTGTGTCTCCAGATATGGCCCCAGTAGCTCCCCATCTTCTTTACTGAATGTTCTCTGTGCTGCTGTCAGTTACTGAGCTTAGGGACCGATTTACAATATACTGGAAATATAGAATATAAATGTCACAATACGAGGCTGATTAGTAAATAATACAGATTATTAGCACATAGAAACTCGTGCAATTTGCATCAGAATGTAATAATCAGCCATGTAGCATCAGTTTATATGACAGACAAACCTCATTTTCTTCTTGATACTTTGCAACAACCCCTAAGTTTAGCTTCTCAACAGCTGCCCAGAGGCCACTGAGCATGTGAGTGTCACAGACACAGCGCCAGATTTTGTATTCGGGTGCCCCGAAGCCGCCCCCATTCGTGCCCCCCCCTCTATAGGTGCCTGTATAGCAGGCATTTTACAATATGACTGTGCTTCCTGCATAGGGATGTACAGATTTGGCACTTGGAGCACCTGAATGTTTCCAAAACTAGTCATCCTGTATGAGTTTCTGACTTGCCACAGCAGAAGTGTTGGTTTAGCTCAGAATGAGTAAGTAAGCCTATCAGGGGAGTGCTGGCCCATGCCACTGCTATAGGTGAGTTGCTGAAAGGAGATGCTAATCAGAGTTGACTGATTTTTGTCTCTGTTGGTAAATCACATGCAAGTTGAGATTGTATTTTGTTTGCATCTGAGGGCACAGTGTGTTTGAAACAGGCAAAGGAAACCATGTGAGTAACAATTCCTCAAGGCACATTAATACCAGGGCTTCATGTGCCCTGTACATTGTACATTGCACAATATTCAGCAAGCAGATACAGCCAGGAGTTTGGTACAAGTATAAATGAGTGTCTCATATTATACTTACAAATTACCTTAGTACTGTATAGCACAACATGGCCTGAGAGTGTATTTTCTTATCACTGGTAATTGCCAGCTTTACTGCTTCTTGACTGGCCTCACAATGTCAGTTCTAGTCTGTGCCATTGTCCTTCATAAATATGGAAATGTTTCAATAAAAACATGTCCAGCAATGCGAAGCATGTAATAGCAGTCATACCAAATAATTCTCTTAAGTAAACTTTTACTAAATTGTTTACTGCTTTGGCATGAGGATAACACTATCTTTCTACCACCTTCACTCCACTATTTTCCCTTCCTCTGCCAGACCTCTTCTCACTTGTACCACTAAAATCTTTTACTCTCACATACTTTCTAATGAGAGCAGGCACACAATAAATTACTGTTTAAACATCCTAACTGACATTGCTAGTTTTAGTTAATGAACTATAGTGTTGAAAACACTCTTTATATATGCATACAGTTTTGTATACTTTAGAACCCTGAAATTTTAAGTGTAAATGAAATGCAACACTTGTGTGCATGCATTACAGTAACCAATATTAGAGAACCTCCATGGTCTCCCCAATGCTTATCACTGATGGTTGTCTTTTGGTGACATATAGCATCAGTTACTTGGTTGCACCAGAAAGACTATTTGCTGTCTGGATGTGAGAGATCCCCATTTATCAGCTTATTGTGCTGTAGGAAATGTGTGCGTTATGAAGCGTCTACAGCTCTAGACAAATCTATCCATCCCTCTATTGGTTAAATTTTGGCCGTTCTGATTTTTATAGCATGCTTCAGGTACAGAGAGAGGAGGGGGAGCAAAAAAACTTGTTGCTGTCAAAAATGTGGAAATAACGTTTTTCTTCGAAACAGCCAGAGAGATGAGAAAGGTCACAGTGCCCTCTAATGGTGGATCCTTTTTGTTTGTCTTAAACACAGGGTGTACGGCTATGCCAAGTATTTATCTCCTTAGCTGGATAGAAAATGATTTTATTAATTGCTTCATTTATCCCCTTTTCTTTTGCCTGGACATGATTGGTCTGGTTGGTACCTAGCGGGACTGGGCTTGCAGACTCAAACCAGTGGCTGCCATATGTCTCTTATTAGCCTTGGACGTTAATTACAAGCTGTAATAAGAAGCTTTATTAAATCTAAAACCAAATGCTGTAGATGCTCTCTCTCTTCACAGCTGGAAATATTTGCACTGAGATCCAGTCTTGCCTCATAAGCAAGCAGTTATATGCTCACATGGGAATCCATAGAATGAGGGATGATGATGTTATTAGACTCCAAAACATACTAGAATCTGTGATAACTTTCTGCAGAGTAAGTGTTAGTGACTTGGTTAGTTGTAGCAATGAACCTATAGCACCCAAGTAGCAATTAACTTTGGCATTCCACTGCAACTGGAATAATGCATGCAAATAGCTGGGTAGTTGTATTTATACAAGTTAATGTGTCAGAGGGGTATCACTTAATTAGGAGTCTTTCTTATGTGTGGGTTCTTTGAGGATTGCCAACTACAAGGCTCTACGAATACTTGTATGTGTACTTTAGCCTTGTAAGATATTTACTATTATATCATAAGCATATTTATTTATCTTCTTTTAAAGGGACCTCCAGGTTCTCAGCCATCACCTCACGCACAGCCTCCTCCTCACAACCCCAACAACCCTATGATGGGTCCTCACAGTCAGGTAAGATTAAAAGTCTAATCCCATGGATGCTTTCAAGTGTGCCTGGTTTCCATGTTGTTATCAAGCCACTCAGGGCAGTGTCACTGAATGGCTGACAAAAAGGGTATAACTAAAAGCACAAAGCTGACTGTGTATTGGCCCAGTATAAACAAGATTCTGTACCTATGCTTAAATGGAGTGTTAGTACAAGCCAAACCTAGAAAATTAAAGGAGAATGAAAGTCAAATTTTACTAACCACACTATTCAATAGTACTAGTGTTGTTAAGTAAAAACGCTATATTTCTGGCTTGTCTAATTAAATATTTACAGAGATACACTTACTGCATGCTGCACACTCGTTTCAGTGAATGGCGCGGCCATCTTTGAAAAGGAATGCCCACTTCCTTTGCCTCAAGGTCTGCACTGAGCATGTGCAAAATTCCCTCCCCCCTGAGCCTAGGCGCACTCCCGTGCTTGCTCTTTTCTTATTATCAAGCAGAGCCACTCCCCACACAGCTCGGTCGTCGCTCATCTCCTCCTTTCTGCTATATTAATATTGCACAGTAAGTGATTGGATCCTCATATACACAAGCCTACTGATATTCTCACAGAAGCAATGCCTTTACTCTTACACTAGATCATTGTCACACGAAATAAAACATTTTTTTATAAGTTTTGTATGAGATTTTTTTGTATAAGATTTGTTGAGTTTTTTCTGATCTATTAATTTCAAAACTATATATTAGATAATGACTTACTGTAATGAACCAAAATTACTATTTTATAATGTACATCCATGATATTTTATAATGTACTCCTATACACATGTAAAAAATACACTCACAAATATGTTCACTGGTACTCTCACAGCTCGCGCTGTGTAAATGCTCCGGTAGCTCTGAAGAAATGAATGGAGTGGTTATTGACACGCGTTGCTATGGCAACGGCGGCTCCGCTTTTGATTGGCTGAGGGGCATTTAGGGGGTGGGGCTAAGGCGCGCATACTAATGATGCAGGGAGCGCGCACAGGCACAGCAGGGAAGGGGCTGTCCTGTTACACACATGCGCAGGACACCAGAATCCAAGGCACTGCGGCTTAAGGCTGCCAATGGCAGCCCACAGGAAGTGGCTCCCAGATTTGGTGATGTTGCTGGAGTCTTCAGAATGCTGCACGCTGCCAGCAATAGATCAAAGACAGGAAGGCAGGGATCTGGGAGCAAGCTCTACAGTGAGTACTATAGACAAATGCCTGTAGAATAAGTCTTACTTGATAATAACCTTTCCTTGTCCTTTAAGGCAAACAGCAGAAGACAGCGAGAGACAAAGTGTATTAATAATGCACCAGAATAAGGCCCACTTTAATAGCAAGTCTCTCCGAAATGAAGTAAAAACATAAAAGTTTGTTTTACATTATGGTTAAAGATGTGCCCAGTAGTGATATGAACCGTATCATGTATCGTTGACCATAATGTAAAATAACCTTTATATACTCTAAATTTACCTTTTATATACTTTTTCGAAAGAAAGGGGATATAAAACACAAAAATGTATTGATGTAAACCTAGCCTTTTTAGTGGTTTGTAGTGAGATATTAGCAGTTTTAGACTGCTAATAGCAGACTTTCAGCTCAATAGCTCTCTGAAGGTCCTGCAACCTGTCTATGGTCCCTCTAAATAGTCAATTAACCCTAGGGTTGTTTATAATCCAAAAACCTAGTATATGGCAAATATCTCAGAAACTACTAAAAACAGTAAACTACTGTAAATTGTTGCAAAAGTGCTCAGAAAGGCTCTCGGAGTAAGGTTACATCATTTCATTTTGTGGGTTTATATCCCCTTTAATTACATACCTGCCACAAAAACAAGTCTGTTATAAAAGAACACATAGGCTCATGCTCTGCAATTACCCAGCACAGTGGCTGACAAAGAAAAGCAACCCTCCCCTTTCTAGCCCCCCCCCTTAAGTTTAATTTGTACTTTTCTACAGTCCTGCATTCCAACACAAATGGAAAAACCTTCATTAATATTTGAACATCTTTCACTAAGGGCAGCAGGAAAATAATGTAATATTAATATTGTATTGACTACCTGTTGTGTCCTGGGAATAACAGAGCCAGGCCAAGCCAATGAAACATGCTGCTGTGTTTGAACAGCTGATAAAACTTAGCCCTTCTTCACATATTACCTCTGATTTACTAAGTCTAATTTTTGCAAAATAAAAAAGCCCATAGACAGGAGGTCAGTGCTTGGGGTTTCTTTGCACAGAGACCTTTTTTATTGAGTTGCCCTGCGTTGCTCTCTTTTTGTCACTTTATTCTGTCTTCATAAACATCAGTGGCAGTTTGATTCTGTTCAAATCCTTCATACACATGACTTTCAGCTACAGTAAGGGGGTTTAAATTTGGTGTTTATTGCTGAGAATTGCCTTTAGAATGGCTTAAAAAAACTTTCCTTTTGAAACTGAAAATATTACTATAAATATGAGGTTATTTCAGTGAAATGTTGGGTATCTTAACTCACTCACAGCTTAGTAGCAAAATGAATTAAGCCAGAATTTCATAAAATCCCTTAACTATTTGATGGAACTTGTAGGCATATTGGTTGCACACTGATCAGTTGCTGTTGTGGGGTAAATTCCAAGAAATAACCCAACATCCCATAATATTTAGTTTTCATTAGACAACTGCTGTTAGTTGTCCCAGAGAAAGCACCTTAAGAATGTACCAACAATATGTGTAGACACAAATTAATATAAAAATGGGGCGCACGTGTTGTTTAGAGGTTCACTTTACTGGTTACCTTATTAGGGAACAATTGGTTGAAAGCGGGAGAAAAACAGTGCTAAATCTTTTAATGCAATGGTCATGTTCTGCCTTTTTCCTATTACCTGTACTGTAAGTTATTTTGCCCTTTGCCAAGATTGGTGTTATGGTTTCGTATACCCTGTCATTAGGGTTCTTTTGTAGACACTCAGTAATAAACCCTGTGTTGCTGGGTGCCATGCAATGTTTTTTTTTTAAATCCCTGTTCTCCAGGGTACCATATAGGATGATTTTCCTAGACATTGTGTAGCCCAATATAATCAGCATCAGCTAGGAATTTCCTGCAAAACCATTGTTGTCTCTAGAATGAAGTATTTTTTTTCATATCTTCCTCAGCCCTTCATGTCACCGAGGTATCCAGGTGGCCCAAGACCTTCCCTCAGAATGCCAAATCAGGTTTGGATATAATTCCATGAATATATTTACACTGAATGGTATTGTTGCATCAAACACAATAATATGGTATTGCATCATCATTATTGCTTTTAGTACCATAGGCTCCATGTTGCCCCTCCAGTAACTTGAACTGAAAGTGCTTGAGAGAGTGGATAACATAAAGAGAATGAAATTTGCTCTTATGACGATGTAGCACTTAAACATAAAATAACTGACTTTCTTTTTCAGCCTCCTGTTGGGGTTCCAGGTTCACAGCCTTTGCTGCCAAACTCTATGGATCCAACTCGGCCCCAGGGTACGCTAATAATTAGTTTAGGCTTTTATAATGATAAAATGATTGTAAAACTTGTGTATAAACTGAGTATATTTTCCCAGTGTCTTATATCACTATTAAGATAGCCCAAACTAGATGGCCCCAAAGATAAGGATGGGGACTATTCTGTAGGAAGGTCACAGTGTGGATTAGGCTGAATAATCTACTACCTGACAGGCATGAAAATAAAAATATTACTTTATAGTCTACATGTTCTAGCTATAGTAGTACTATGAGAATATTAATGAATGATTATAATATACATGTATGCAAGCAGTGTAAGATGATTCATGCATTCTTTTGATAGTACTATGTACCATATTTAATATTTCTTGCCAGTTTCTAACCTTCTTGTTTTAAATATTCACTCAAAATTTCATAGACTCAAATGGTAGAATATTCAAAAAAACATATTTTTTTCTAGGGGCTTAAATGGACATGATCACTAAGATCAGGGTTGCATTTTGCAGCAGATTTTCAGAGCAGAGCAGACTTCTTCTTGAGTACTCCCCTGATAGGCTTTCTCTAAGATTAGGGAAAGCTTGTGTAGTGTATCCTGAGTACATGAATTAGAATCACTGAATGCTGGTTTAACACCATATGATGAGTTTAACTCTGCTCGGATGGAAATAGATGGGGAAGCAGAGGGACACTATCAGGAGTTCCCATTACGTCTTAGTGGCGCACCTCAACAGCTGGCACAAATACAGAAGCAGAGGACTTCTGGGCTCAGTTTTTCTTATTCCATAACTGCATCAGGAATAATCCAGGGGTTTTGAATTGCCTACAGAAGGGGGGGTCTGCCTGCAGCCCTCCAGCTAAATTACAAAGCACTAGGTATGATACCTAGAATATAGGTCAATGATTCCTTATTCTTGGTATGTCACATTTATATTCCATTTTCATCTAATGGGATACAGCTGCCCTACTGGAGATTTAAGCAGAGGATACCGCCATCCAGGGACTCGCCCAGTGTCTTCACAAAACTTTTTAAAAACATAATTGTTCAAAAATAATCTGTCCCATGTCTGACATGTAGTCACAGGTTGTACCAAGTGACTCACCAATCAGTCTGACGGAATCCTTTTCCCAGTGCATTAGAGTTTTTTGTGTATTAGAATCAGGCTCTACAAGATGAGGGTATAAAAGAAAATCTGCTATAGTCTGTTTGCATATGGCCATTCTCTAGTAAACTGATATAGCAAAAGTATTTGTATGTAGTGAGTTAAGAAATGAATGACCCCACAAGCACTGAAATATGTGATGGGATCCATCAAAATGCTTATATCATAACAATCCGTATCATAGGGCTTAAATAGAGCCATATAGATTTCTTATCTACAAAGTATTTCTATTTTATAGCCAATTTCCAAACAACCTGGAATCTTGAAGGGGCAAAACTGATAGGCATTCCAAAAATGACCCGATTTTGAACAGGTACAGGAATGGGATCCATTATCTGGAAACCTGTTATCCAGAAAGCTCTGAATTACAGGAAGGCCATCTCCCATAGACTCCATTATAAGAAAATAATTCTAACTTTAAAAAATGATTTCCCTTTTCTTTCTAATAGTAAAACAGTACCTTGTACTTGATCCCAACTAAGATATAATTAATCCTTATTGGCGGCAAAACAATCCTATTGGGTTTATTTAATGTTTAAATTATTTTTTAGTAGACTTAAGGTAATGGAGAGCCAAATTACAGAAAAACCCCAGGTCCCAAGCATTCTAGATATCAGGTCCCATACCTGTATTGTATTGCTATGCAAGAAAAATACAATATTGTATGAGATTTCTATAAAGTAAAATCTTTAGATTCATCACAATAACTTAATAGTGAAACATACGAAACAGTGATCAAACACTCAAATTGACATTTGGAGAGATATCTCAACCTTTTATACAAAAGACAAGAAATTACCCAAGGCTAAACCCAAAGTATTATACAATCTAGTGATTTTTTTCGTGATCAGTGGCTCCATTTTCTTATACCTTTCTAACACAAAGCTCCATATGACATCCCTGACTTGTGTCTGTTAAACCCCCTCAGGTTTCACATACAAGTGCATGTGTGCTTTTCTGTATCATTTTACCTAAAGTGGATTTGTAAATGCAATCATTTTGTTCTGTGCTGTCAAGAGTGGATTAAATGGGATCCTTAAAGAAGGAAAGTCTTTTTGGCATTTTATTGGCAATAGATTTGGCACATTAGTGCCACCTAGAATGCTATATTTATTCTGTAGAAAGCTCTAGCATACCTGAGTAAAGAGCCCTAGAGCTCCCTCCCTTTAAAATTGCAGCTGCCATTTTAGCTTGGTTTTCATAGCTTCCTGCTCTAGCTCTAACTGCTGTTAGCTCAGTTTACACATTCCTAAAGGAGGGGGGTGTGAGTTTTCTTATGGGAGGGGGGAGCAGGAGGAGGGAGAAAGGAGAGAACTACGCAGACTTTAGCCCTGGGAATGAAGGATTTTTCTGAGAGAGGAAGTCAGATACCCTAAGAACATGTTTACAAAAAAGGAGACAAGAAATCTTGTGTTTCTATTGATAGAGGACTCCGTGCAGCGTTTTCGTAAGTGCTTATGGCTGTATTTACATAGACCTTTGTGATAAAGCTTACTTAGATTTTACCTTTCTTTCTTCTTTAAACAATTCTGCAACTCTGTATTTTTTTGTTTCTGGTTATTGTTTGTAACACTTTAATCATCCAGTTTTTTTAACACTCATATTACCTGAAAATATTAAAATACAAATGCCTTAATGGCATGCAGAGCAATGTTTACTACTACATTACCAGAATACCCTCAAAGAGATTTTTGCTTAGTACCGGGAAATTCCCATGCTTTCACATAATATATTAAGGAATGGGTACAAACTAAGAGTTGTTCCTGCTATGTAGAGAGGCAGCCCTATGCAACCAAAGATATCAGATTATGCACCCTGATGTGTTGGTCACTTGTAGTCACTTTTTGTGGGATTATGACACATTAGGGGAGCTATAGGATATTTAAGTGTAGGCCTGAAAGCTAAGAGACAGTGGCAGCTTAGGTGAGCCAAAAGCATCTATTGACAATTAAGCAATTACCGGTATGTAATTTCCAAAGAGCAGACAGACACATGCTTAAATGCTAATATTCACATTATCTTATTTTTCAGGACATCCAAACATGGGGGGCCCTATGCAGAGAATGAACCCACCACGGGGCATGGGAGCAATGGGACCACAGGTAATAAAACCCAGCTACAAAAAAACTGTCCATGGTAAAGAAGAGGCTACTGTGTTTTTATCTGCTGAAGTGCTGGTTTCAGTCAAGTTCCAACTTCTACCAAAGTTTTCCAAAAGCCCATTCTTACTGGTCTTTTGGAAATATGTGTTCCTCTATTGTGTCACAAGTGAACCAAAGGTGCAGCTGTTGGTTGTTGTTTTTTGTCCGAAATAAAAATGTATCATAGATGTAAGAAACATGTAAATTATTGCTAAAACAACAAAAATTAGAACTGTTTGATTATTAACCTTTACCTTTGCTTATTTCAGAATTATGGCAGTGGTATGAGGCCTCCTCCCAACTCATTAGGTGGCCCTGGCATGCCTGGGATGAATATGTAAGTATGGATCTACTTCTTTCTACTCTTTTCTCAGTAGAGCAGTCTGTTCTATGGGGTATAATCTGTTCGGTAATAACTAACAAATATTCCTCTCCTGTAAGTGTCAAATTCTGTTTATTTACACACAAATTGCTGTAGACTAATGCTAAAGCATTATTGCCTGGTGTGTATGTATTGTGGGAATTCACTCAAATGATAGCCTTAGTCATAAATTCCAGCAACATCCAGGGTAACTTTAAAGAGAAATCCATCTGTTTTATATACAATGGAGGTTTTCAAGAGGGTATTAACTTGTTGCAGCATATCACAAAAGTAACAGTAATTCACAGTTTTTATTCATTAACCAGAATAGACTAGCAAAATCCTAGCCCCTTCCCCAGGGGGTGGCTCATCACTCCCAGCCCCTGAGCTAGCCCATTGATTAAACACTGCCTCTGTTATTCTCCTATAGGCTGTCTCATAGACAAGCCAGAGGGGCTGCTATAAGATGACATAGACAATCACTATTTAGATAAATAGTAGGGGGCTGTTTGGGCATCTGTGCACTTGAAATGCCAGGGCCTATTTTAATCTCAGTCCAGACCTGCTCATAGAGCATTCTGGGAGATATGTTCCTTCCCTCTAGTGATTTCCCAGACACTGTGCCGCAGTATCTTTCTCCCAATACTACTAACAGAATATCAGATACCCAGGTAGTCAAGTTCAATTACTCTTACAGTGCAAGTAATGACAGAATTTTTAAACCAAAAACAGTTTTAAAAATTTATATACTGGGTTTACAAATATCTAAAAAGAGAAACGTACAGTGGCAGACATAGAGTAACCAGGCCCCTCTTTAGGAAGGTGTGATAACTGGGCTCACAGAAGTGGCATGTTATTAATGTTTTAAAAGTCAGTAATTTTATTTGGAACATAAATATTGTCATTACCAGATCTTTTACATGGAAACCCTGTATACAGAAGGCTCTGGAATATAGGAGGGCCACCACCCATTGACCCCACTTTAAACAAATAATTCAAGGTCCTTATTCTCTGTAATAACAAAAAAAGTATCTTTTACTTGACGATAACTAAGCTGCATGAATCTATTTTGGTGGAAAAACAATCCTATTGGATTAAAGTAGAGTTTTCTAAGGACCTTGAGGTATGGCAATCAAAATTGTGGAAAGGTCCCTTACCATTAAACCCCCAGGTGCCAAAGATAACAGATAATAGATCCCATATAAGTATATTTATAAGTATATTGTATTTTCCATAAGCTAGATTTAGATGTTGAGCCAGACCCTAATTGAGCCAGACCACAATAGAGAATTAATAAGGCAGTGAATTAGCTTCCTATGGTCTAATAATGTGAATTTAGGGAGCTGAATAAGAAGAATTTGAACAGACTGTTTTGGCATGCTCCATAACTCTTTTTATATTGCTGCTTCTCATTTCCCTGATACTTGATTTCCATTAGAATAAGAACAGTTCTTTTATATATTTAGTTTTACTACCAAAGGTTCAGTTGGTTCTGCAATATTTACCTTGTACTTTGTAATACCTTTTTGTTATCATATTAGTACACAAGTATATGATCTTTTATCCAGAATGCTTGGGACCTAAGTTTTTACAGATAATTAGGTTTTCTGTAATTTGTATCACTATACCATAAGTCTGTTAAAACCCATATTAAGATTAATTAAGTTTAGTAGGATTGTTTTGCCTCCAGTAAGGATTTGTTATATCCTAGTTGGGATTAAATGCAAGGTACTGTTTAAAAAAACAAACAAAACAGAATTATTTGATTAAAATGCGTGATGGCAACCATGAAATACTTACAAAAAATTCAATGTATCATTGCAACGACTTGGTGTTTTAAATATACAGGGTCCTGATTTTTGTTGAAATCTTCTTTCTTTGCATTTTTATATTCTGCTATACGCCATATATTTTACCGGCAATTGGTTTCTGTGATACTGAACTTATATAACTGATTATAGAGATAGTTAATTTAACCATTTCATATTTTTTCCCTTATTCCTCTTTATTTTATTCATGAAAAAGGCTAACATTTTGTTAACTGACTTACACTTAATTTTGGACATATATTTTGAATTATATGTAATACTTATTGTGATGAAATGTATATATTATAAATCAGAACTAATGCGTTTACTTGCAGAAGCATTTTCACACCACCCAATAATTCCTGTTATAATGATATTTATTGTTTGTTTGTAACATGCACACAATTAGTACAAGGGTATAATTTAGTCATTTCATTAGAATGCCATAGAATGTTTACATGAATATCTGCATTTCACAAGGATAAACAGAAGGTTTGTTCATGAAATGCTGAACTTTTTTGTGGTAACTGCCTGTGACATATTAATATATAGAGATTATAGCCTGCTGTAATCGGTCAAATGTTTCACATAAAAAAAGCCAGCATACTAGTTTATCTGTCCAAAAGGTACTACAATATTCCTTTGGCAGATTTTAGCATTACTGCATATAAAATAAGGGGGTACCCTTTTATTTTACACAGGGGTCCAGGAGGAAGGGGTCCCTGGCCAAATCCAAATGCTAACTCTGTAAGTAATTCATTTTTATTCTGGATGTTTTTTGAATGTTTTCTGAATGTTCTGAATGTTTTTTTATTGAATAATCCATAATGATTGTGGAATGTTAACATATAGTTATAGATATGCTGTGTTATCTTTTATGGGAAAAAAAACTTTTACATGATGTGTTTAATAACTATTTGCTTGTGCAAAATATTTTAGACTTTGTATTGTCTTTGTATTTATTTATCTATCTCTCTATATTTCTATCTATCTATCTATCATCTATCTATCTACTATCTATACACAATGATATGTAATTGTCTTCAAAGAGAAAAAAACTAAACCTTCCTTCATAAGAATTACTGGTTTCTTTGCTTGTTCCAAAACAGATAGCGTATTCATCATCCTCTCCAGGAAACTATGTGGTATGTTCGGCAGCAAAACAACTTTTTGTTCATTACCATTTTTCCTGTGTCAGTCCAACCCTTTATGTTTATTGGCCCATAAATAAACTGGAAGCAACATGAACTCTGCTTTGTTTTTAGGGTCCTCCGGGAGGTGGTGGTCCCCCAGGAACCCCTATCATGCCAAGCCCTGGAGGTAAAGAAACACAAATATTGTACCTTCCATGTTTTCATTAGCTAGATGAAAGCATTCCCAATAGAGTGAGTAGGTTATGATACAGTTAGGAGAGATGCATAAGGGGGCCATTTACTAATGTTCAGATTTTTTTTTCTGATTCAGATTTTTTGTGCTAAAAGTCGCAGAATAAAAAGTATTGATTTTTTCCAAAATTTACTGTGCAACAAAACAGCTAAAATCAGAATCCTACAATTCACCAGCAAAAACTTTTTGAGATCATGTAGAAGTCAATGGCAGATGTCTCTTTTCTTCCCTGGAGGATCCTTCTTTGCTTCTTTGCTTCAGGCTTTTGAAACTGGATTTTTTGGGCAACAATTCTAAAAAATACCGACTTTTGTGTAACTTTTTCCTGCCCAAACTTTTTAAGTTCAGACATTTCTAGAAATGGGTTTATTCAAATTTAAAGATAAAAAAAAATAGCAGAAGTTAAAGTTTTAGTAAATCTGCCCCTGTCAATGTAATTCTCAACTAGAAGGCTAGTCAGAAAGTTGTTACCTTTAACTGAACTTGTGGTATTAACATTAGTCTAGTAACCCATAGGAATTTGTCAGAGGGTTTCTATGATTTTTCTAACTGAGACTGCTGAGTGGTTGCTATTGGTTATTGGGCCATAGCAAACTGGTCTTACAGCTGGGCCATTTGTGAGCATAAGTAAATTGTAGCACTGATGCAGTGCCCTCTGGTTATTGGACAAAATAAAATTACTGTTTAGTTTTCAACTACAGAAAAGAAGGAACCATTTATATCCCGATCAGTACAATTTTGTGGGCTCAGGTTCATGATTTAATAGAAAAAGCAAGGAATGATTAAAGACAATAGCGAATGTAGCATATCTAGCTTTGTGTAAATAGGTGTAGGCACATTCATTGCTACAACTGCCATTATCCCCAGTGCCAGAGATGTTAGGAGATGATACACAACAGCTATAGAGCCAAAGTAGTTTAGTAGTGACAAACTAAGTAGTTGTGCTTCGTGGTGCATCACCATTGTGCTATATAAGCTAATAGTAAATCAGTGACAAAGTACAAATAAATGTGCCACACTGAAGAACAGATTAAAAAAAAACAGAAATATATCTATCTATATTCATTATCTTGCTACTTGATAAAGAGGTGGGAGCCTCGAAATGTTGTAATGCAATTGTTCTAAAGATTTTTTCTTTTTTCATTTAAATGAGTCTGGACCTTTTTGTTTCTTTCTATATATATATATATATATATATATAATGTATCTGTTATAACCCAAAAGGCTTTATGGTGGAGGGGTATCTACTTGCATTTCCTTGTTCCTTTAACCATTCTTTCACCTTTGATAATCTTTTGTACAGACTCTACAAATTCTAGTGAAAACATGTACACTATGATGAATCCTATTGGACCTGGTGGAAGTAGACCTAACGTAAGTGACCTTTGCGCCTTTGAATTACAAGTTAATTTATATGCTTGCCAGTTGTGTCCATATTGCCCATATAAAACTTTACAGTGTTTGTGTTACATCCTTCACCCTTTCTGCAAAATGCTGCCATGGTGCAGTAATTGTAACAGGACAATATCTTGTAGTTAAATATGATCACAATTTTGATTTAGGTTCATAGACAGCCCATTAATTACTGCATTGCACACATACAGATGTATTGACCATATTAGCTGCCTTTTTAAATTACCTAGTTCTTCTTACAGTTCCCAATGGGCCCTGGCCCTGATGGTCCCATGGGAGGAATGGGAGCTATGGAACCTCATCATATGAATGGATCTCTAGGTAAGAGTTCCTACATTGACTGTACCTTTCAGACATACCATACACCTCGCATCTGACCAGAGCATTTTGATTTGTGCTGTAGCATTACACACCCTAAATTCTAGCTGCCACAAAAAGCAGGCTCAGGATACTGAAGGAAAGTGCTTACATTTGGGGGGGGGGGGGGGGCACTGGGAAAGCTTAGTTGTTCTATTTAGGATCAAAAAACAGTTCCAAGCCTTCATTCTATAGGGACAATATTTATATACAGTTTATTGCTTTTGTATATAGGGGTTTTAACATTTTGCACTTCACCTTCTCATTTTGGCTAGATGCTGGTTTGCCATTAGTTGTAATAACAAACACTATGGCAGGGTGAAACAGAGGGCTATTGAGGATAATTAATTGACCAACATTTATGAGTTCCCCTTGGATAACTCTGCTGGCCAAGGGTAGGACAGTGGGCCAGACTGTGTTAAGACCAAGCTGGGCACTAAAGTATACAAATAAGTTCAGATTGATGCTCACCAAGCTATGATTTGTTGATACCTTGCGGCCGTTAGAAACTTCTCCTCACATGACATATGCCCCTGGACTGGGTGCAGATATTACTTCAGTCTACTGCCTAGTGCATAGAGGAACCACAAAACATGAAGGGCACTGCCCTCACACTGATACATGTATTATGTCTCTCAGCTAGCAAAAAGTACATCAGGACTCCTCTCCAGCACAAGAAGAGGGGGAAATCACTAACATCTTTGGGTGATGCTGGGATAATAGCTCCTAGAACATAATAGATAACAAAGAGACTGAATGAGGAACAAATGGAGAGGCTATGTGCTGCAAAAGAAAAAGGCTCAGCAGAAAAAAACCTCTTAATACAAATAGCTAAAAAGCTGGCTGGCATTCATGAAAAACTGAACATATAATAACACAAGGCAATTCAAATATAGAAATGGACCCCACAGAGCAAAGAGACAATACTTAGAGTAGCATTAACAGAATGGCATTAGTACAAAGATTTAACCATATTATGTTACTGCTTATTCCTACCTGATAAAAGCAGTGCTTGTTTCTCCATGTCCACAAAAAGCCACAGTTGGTAGACCAGGTTTCCTTTTGACCAGAAATTTACTGCCATGGTTGGACAAAGTGATGGTGGGAAGAAACAAGAACAGAGAGAGGGTGGTTGTAAGCTTTGACATCAAAGCACAGATGTACCTATAGCTATGAGAGCCCATAGGCCAGACACGTACAGCAGGGGTCTTCAGACTTGAACAAAGTCATAGCAATTCAGCTTCACCCAGGGCCTATTTGCTTGAGATCTGTAGTTCCCAGTTTTGCTATATTCTCTTATGGACAAATTTGGTCCAGTGCAATTACCTATATCTTTTATTTTTTTGGTCTAGAGCAGAATTACTAAATCAAATGGCTGACTAGTGGCAATTGCTATGAAATATTGCACTGTGAGAACTGCAGCGAGTATATTGTTACCTTTTATAAACTCTCATGGTCCCTAACTGTGTGGCTTTTTGCCATGATACAGAAGCTCAAAATATTAAAGAATCTATTGTGTTTCCATTTCTATCTGACATAAAAAGGCTGATTTCAGGCCAGATGTCCGTCGGGCAGGTCTGTCTTTCTTGCCTATACACATGCAGATAAACTGCCAAATCGGTCTAAAAGACCCATATCGTCAGCTAGAATCGGCCCGTGTATGGCCACCTTAACTTTATAAATGTACATGCCCCCTAGTGCAACAATCCATTACAACCAACAATCACTTTCCTATGTGGTTCCTATCAGTTACTGCTACAGTTTAGTGCCCTAGTGAAACAGCTGATCAAGCTTATTTTGTGTTTGCTGGCTATAAGGTACTTCCAATGGGGATTTATCACATACTTATATAATTATTTTGTTTTATACATTTGTGTATATGACAATTACAAGTAATGCACTCATAAAAACAGTTACAGTTGAGCTATTTTTAAATATGATATTCTAAAATGTTTACTATAATATACAATGAATACCCACTGTTTGTTTCTGCTTTAAGGAATATTTCCAGTGTTTATTTTTCTATTGTATTTTTTATTCAAGTCTGGATAAAAAATGATATTTAAAAATAATGTAAGGCAGCCATCTAGTGGTGTTATGAACAACTACATCTTAAAAGCTAATGTTTACTTATGCTGCTATTACCATTATTTATGCTCTTTAGGCTGAGCTATATTTTTTGAATACTTATTCGTAATGCTATCTGTGTGTTAAAATATCAGTGGTGTAACCATACTATACCAGGTATTCAAAAAAACGTTAATTGCATGAATTTCATACATGTTATTTATTTATTATAGGCTCCGGGGACATGGATGTGTTGCCAAAGGTAATTAAGATATGATTAAATGAGTGTCTGTAGGCTTGGTTCTATCATGGGTCGATCTAATAGTGTCTCTTTTGTGATTTTAGAACTCTCCTAATAATATGGCAGGAATGAATAACCCTCCTGGGACACCTCGAGATGATGGGGAGATGGCTGGGAACTTTTTAAACCCCTTTCAAAGTGAAAGCGTAAGGATTTTGCACTTATTTTCATATGTAATGTAATGTAAGACACTAACACAGTTTGGACAGGAAAATGGGAAACCTATGTACTTTACATTTCACTGGTGTGTGATTTATGCTCTGCAGAATATTGTTATGATGTTCTAGAAAAGCTATGATCCCTGTGCTTTACTTTCCAATTCCTAGTACATTTTCACACTATATTCACGTGTACCATAGTTCCCCCAGGTTTGTATTTAGGCCCGGTGCCACCCCAGACACTGGAGCTAAACTTGTACTTCCTAGGTTGTAGAAGTGGCGTCATGCACATTGCTGAACATGACTTCACTTCTGCTACGTGTGACATTACTTCCGACGCACATCACCCTCTGCACCCTTACCCCCCCCCCCCCCCCAGCACTGCCGCAAGATGTGTGCAGGTATGATCTGGCAGTGGCTGGGGAGGCCATTATTCCACATTATCTATCCACTTTGTTTGAGGCTACAGGGTTATATGCAGCAACTAAACAGGCAATAAAATATCTTAAAACCACATTTTATTGGCTCAAAGATTTTTTCAAAACATATTACAAAACAAATTCAAATATATACTATACCAAACAGTGACAAGGTGCATCCTAGTGCCTCTCCTAACGCGTTTCTCACAAAGTGCTTCATCAGAGGAGGTGAAAGCACCTCCTCTGATGAAGCACTTTGTGCGAAACGCGTTAGGAGAGGCACTAGGATGCACCTTGTCACTGTTTGGTATAGTATATATTTGAATTTGTTTTGTATTATGTTTTGAAAAAATCTTTGAGCCATTAAAATGTGGTTTTATTTTCACTGAATTTCTTGCTGTTATTTGTATAGTGGTTCAGGGCCTATCAGTGAAATATAAAATGTGATTTCCTTTCCTAATTTATATTGTTGTAAGTAATAATAAAATATCTTAATTACTTTATTTACATTCTTATATTGTATACAAATCGACCATCTCTAGCCACAGACGATAATGGCCCAGGATTGTCTTTAATTTTTTTTAAAATTCTCTGAATAATTTTCAGCTTTTGTAAGAATCTTTTCCAAATTTACTTTAATAGAAATACACAATACATCTTACACTACTGTCTTCAATAAGGACATGCACCGGAACTGTGATGGGATAAATGAGAAACTATTGGCCCCTCTCTGTCTCTTTGTACAACATAAACTCTAAATATATAGAAAGCCCCTTGTACACCTAAATTGTTACAGGTCTGGCATTTTAACATAACCAGAACTGCTCCTGTGCTGCAGAATGGCAATGGGAGAAACCGAATAAGACTTGCAGTTTAAGGGCTCTATGAATAAAAGTGTGTGGGAGGAGCTGCACAAAAATACATGTTCCCTTAGTATGTAAAATGTGGTATTTTCTGTATCCTGAGAAGCAGCTGCAAAACCATAAGTACAAGGAAATTGCATAGAAAGCCATAGAAGGCAGGTACAGGTAGTCAGTGAAACAGAGTTAGATACATTTGCACAGTCCACTGAAGTGTATTATTTAGCCATTAACTCTAATGTCCATACTTTCATAAATGGTTCTGTGTTAGTTTTAATTCTGTGTTTCTGTGTTAGTTTTAATGCCACAGCTGTATAAATATGTCATTCATTTTGACCCATCTTATACACCTTTGGCTTAATATTAAAGTACACACTTCACACTCTTATAAATATCCAACTAAATGGGTTTTTTTACTCTTTACTTAGGCCACATGTGTTAAACACAAGGCCCGCGGGCCGAATATGGCCCTTCTGGCTGTTTTATGTGGCCCATGGTGACTGTGCCTGACCGTACAGTTATCTTAATAAAAAATGTGGCCAGCAACTTAGCCTGTGTTATAGATTTCAGCCCCCTTATGTTATTGAGTTTGACACCCCTGACTTAGGCAATCAAAACTATTTGCTTATGTTCTATGCCCAGACTTCAAGCCCTATTTCCTTCATATTTATTGAGATATTAGCCCCACATACCTCTCCCTACTATATCTTTCAGTGCCCACGATCTAGCAAATTACTTCAAAGACATGATCAATGCAATCAGATGAGATTCCATCGAACCCCATTACAAGCCTCCCTCCACACATAATCCCAGATTCATTCAGGTAATATCTCCCTCTTTCTGAGAAATAGACTAAAACTCTGCTGTTCTGTACTGACACATTCTACCCTGTTCCATCAAAACTCCTTTTCAGTCACTTGGCCATAAGCTCTAACTCTGTTTATAAGCCTCTGTCTAACATCAGCCAAATGTGCTTTGCCCCATCCTCAATAAACTCTTCCTTTATTAGTTTGTAATTGCTACTTTCCATCTAAATTTCTTGAGCACCTAATATATTGAATTAATGCTACTGATTTCTGCAGTTCCCTAATAGATTTTATCCAAGATGACTGTAACATATACTGTGTGCAAAGTGCAATTTCAGAAACATTTGCCATGTTTTTTACCCCATACTGCAGCATTTTTCCCACAATTCCAGCATATTTATGACCTTTGAGGGAGCTGCACCTGCCACAAATGCATACATCGAACACAACTGCATGTGATAGTAAATCAGAGTCAGGAGTGCATCTCTACCAGTGCTCAGTGTTAAAATGACATTGGCATGGGATTCTTTTGCCTTCACTCTGCTGCACCTAACAAACTTCTACGGGAATTCTGAAATTGCCACCATGTTCAGGATAGCAGTAGCTACAGAGTTCACAAATGCACAAAATCTAATGTAAGGAGGAAACTCGTATACAAAAAATTGTATATTAGAAACATATACATATATTATTATGGGTGCAAAGGTACATGCCATTTTGCAGAACCTAATACAACGTCTAAAAACCCCCCATGCACACCTTAGTAAATTTATCACGCCATGAGCCATGGTATATTAAAAAGTGAAAAAAAAATGCTTAAAAAGTGCATAAAGCAATACATTTACAAACTATAGCATATCCATATCACCAGTGTCACTGTTGAGGCAGAAACATTGTGCCAAAAGGTAAGAAACCTCAATGTTTTGGAAAAACTCCTTTCTGTCTAGTTTGAAAAACAAATCTTTAATCTCTATGGGCACTTGATTGACAGCACCCTTAGCCAACCACTGCTGGCGACTGCTGATGTGATGTCAGTGGAAGTGACAGGGTGAAAGTGACATCACTGTAACTGTGTGTGCATTGGGCTATTTAGCTACAGGATTCCACTTGTGCACCATTCAGCAATAGCGCTTAGCGCAACTGTAGGGAAGTATAAGGAGTGTGTTCAAAATGAAGTAAAAATAATAAATGGTGTTGAGATAAGTGCAACATTTGCATCCATTTTATTGAAAGTGCTTTTTTAAAGTGCACAGTAGAGCTTAAATTACTATTCACTTTTACTATCTTTTATTTTGGGTCATGCAGCAGCTTGGATGGTCTCAGTGGCTTAAACCCCATTTACACTGCCTGCTGATGGGTGGGCAGAACATCCTGCCTTTCCTGTCTGTCTCTCTCCTGCTTAGCTTAAGGTTCTGTAAGTGCAGTCTCCCCCTAGAAACCTCCTGTGCAACATGCATTTCTACTTACCTTCTGCTAACATTGCCCCTGTCTCTGCTGTCTCATGTTATCAGTTATCCTCTAGGGTTGGCACAGCAAAGTCACCATTTTATAGCATTAACTTACAGTTTCTACTATTAACTATTTAGATGTCACATTAATATTTGAAACCATCTTTACTATGATTTTTAAATAGCACTTCAACAATTAGAAGCACAGTGTCATTCATTCTTATCTGGTGGCATATCTTAGGCTGCAGTAACCTGAGGCAGCTTCATGTTTACTCCTTTGACATTAGAGCAGGTAAAGGGGGTAGCGGCATCACTAGGGCAGAGAGATCTACTGCACTAAAAGAGCTGAATTTTTATTTTAAAAAATACAAATTTGGCTCTTCAAATTACCCAAGCTGTTTTTTTGCTGCCCTGATAACTGGCCTTATCACTCCCTAGCCCTAATTGGACTGTAGGACAAAAAAAATGTATTGCATCCATCTCGCTTAGGCTGATGGCCCACGTAGTGGCCCATGATAAATCTTTGCTACCATGGGTGACTAACTGCTCTGAAATGCCTTTTTCACCGGCAATAATAGGAGTCTTTGGTGGAAAGGCCTACACATCGCTTCCATATTCCGAAGTTACACAAAGTTTCCTCCTGCAGGCAACTTCATGCGGTTTCGGAAAGCAAAAGTCATGTGTAGGCCTTTCCACCAGAGACTCCTATTGTTGCCGGTTGAAAGGTTAGTTGCCCGCGGTAGCAGAGATCTGTTGAGGGTGACTAACTTGCTCCTTGGGCCATCAGCCTTAAAAAGTATAGTTTGTGATTTTAGTTGTGGTGTGTCCTCCAAAAATATTTTTTGAATTGACTGTTAAAACCTGCCTGACTTGGTATTCCCATTCTCAGGCTATTCCCTATTTTACCCCATTTTTAATATTAACTAAGCTCACACTGCTTCAAATTCTCAGCCCTGCTTGTTACATTGTTTATTCTCACCACTCGGTGCTAAATGCTTCTCACCATTCTGGGCTCTTCTTTCTGAACCCACCGCATCTGGGATATTCTCTGCTAAAAATACCTTTAACACCTTTGCTAAAAATGAGCACATTAAATAGGAATTATGTTGACATTTCTTATTGCTTATTGTTTTCGTTTTAAAAAATCAATTGTTTTTCCATTATACTAACATGAAAATAATAATTTGAAAGTTGGACTATGTTGAACTCACCTCCCCCATCCTTTATAAACAGGGAAATCTGTTCAGAGCTCCCTATCTATCTTTGCACAAACCAACCCCTCTCTTGTCTAAGCAGCAGCAGCCTTTAAGCAGCTCATTACAAGGGGCTTTTCAGTGGACTAGCAGGGCCAGAATTAGGGGTAGGCAGAAGAGGCACCTGCCTAGGGAGCAATGATTGGGGGGCACCAGGCAGGTACCTCTCCTGCTTACCCCTAGTTCACATTCCCTTCTCTTGCCCCCGCCGGTTGGCAATGACTCCCCCCCCTCCCTCCCGCAACTGCGCGCACACACACACGTGGGGGGGGAAATGCAGGGGCAAGGTGGCCATCCAGGTTGCCTAGGGTGCCCGGTTGGCTTGGCCCACCCCTGTTGACTAGTAATTCATTTTGTTAGCTCCTTTGAAGTTCTTTGGGACCAGGAAGTGATAGAAAAACAATAAAGTGGATCTGGATATTCTTATTTAGTGCCAAAAACCAAAACCATAGTATTTAACTTTATACTACATTGGATTCCAAAAAAAAATAACCATGTATAAACACCTGCTTACCTACATACATACATGTATATAAACATACCGCTATGATGATTAGAAGATTAGCGCTGAGCAGAGAACATCACGCATTTCTATATGAGTGTACATTAAGGTGATTGGACTTCCCCTCTATTACAGAATGCCTTTAAAATGCATTCTTTGGAGTATATTAGTAGTGCTAGTAGTAATGCTAATAGTATTTCTTTATTAAAACAATAGGCAAAAAGTATGTTCAGTACAAGCCCTATTTATTCAGCTTATGTTAAAAGGGGGTGTATACTGTCCCTTTAAATGCTCTTCTAACTTCTCAGTCAATCTATGTGTTATTATTATTAACATGTTTTTATAAAGCACCAATATATTCCTCAGCTGTACAATAAATGGGTGTATACACTGAAAATACAGATTGCATGCCATTGCCATTATTCATGCTTACCTGTATGTACTGATGTCTTTACACATTGTTGACAGCTCCCTTTTTTCTCTGTGCAGTATTCGCCCAGCATGACCATGAGCGTGTGATACCCCCCCCCCCCCCTCTCCATATCTGCAATGGGATTGAGTGTTCTCAAGGCCTCATCACTGGAAGACTGCCAGTGCCCCTGGAAGTGAGGATTACAAATGAATTTTGCAAAATTGTATATTTAGAAGCAGGAAAGCAGCACCCATTCTACAGGTTCCTTGCATCCTTTTAAAGACAACAAAAAGACATTACAGAGCAAATGACTGGATTGCATTTCTGCAATGACTTTAAACCACAGTGCGCGTCGGCGGGAGGATTCAGGATTCACCTCTGGAAGGATCTTTATTTCTGCAAAAACATGATTTGAAGATACGGGATGACCCACACCTGGACCTTCTAATGCAGTTTGTCAGACTTGCATTCAGATTCAGTGACATATTTGTTGATAACAATAACAGCTTTTTTTTTAATGCCTAATGGGACGGTCCCTGGTAGTGAATGGGTTAAAGCAGCCATTAATACAGATTCCGTTTTTTTCCCTCTTTTTTTCAGTTTCATAAAAGCCTTTCTAAAACTGGGGCTGATAACCAAATGCTCCTTCTAAGAAGCCATGGCACCCAATGCTCCTGCCAACAGAACAAAATGGCAGCTCTCACGCCTGTTTTGGTTTTGGCCACTATTTTCAGGACTGAAAGTTTAAATATTTTAAGGAAAACATTGTACTGGATTGCTAAGAGATTGTGGCACCGTTATTGTTCACACAGCAGCCTGCTTGCCAGGCACAGTTTTCTAAGTATTTCTCCCACATTTTGTACAGGCCTTATTCTTTTCTCCCTTATAATTCTCATTGCATTGCTTTCAGCAGAAAATAATCACCTTTCTCATCAGAAAGAAGTGCTGCTTGGAGGAAGCCACATGTAACATCCATAGCACCACCAATAACATAAAAACTATTAGGACTGGTGAATAATACAGCATCTCATGGGTAACCACAGGGGGCAGTTCTAGGAATATTCTTGTTATATTATCTTTTATTATTTGCTACAGGGAAACCTTGTTCTGATATCTCTCCCACCCAGTTTCTAGCTATCCATAAAATTGCCTTCCCAGGTTGGCAGACCATTGGAGATCCTTAGCAGTTACCAGTTGTATCTGGATTTTTATGTTATATTTAACTTTATACTGCATTGGATTCCCCAAAAAATAACCATGTATAAACACCTGCTTACCCACATACATACACGTATGTATATAAACATACCGCTATGATGATTAGAAGATTAGCGCTGAGCGGAGAGCATCATTGTCTATATGAGTGTACATTAAGGTGATTGGACTTCCCCTCTATTACAGAATGCTTTTAAAATGCATTCTTTGGAGTATATTAGTAGTGCTAATGGCATTTATCTTTGTGAAATGTATATGTTAGACTTGTGTATGGTCAGTAAGATATGTGTCATATCAACATCTACAAACTCCACGAAAGGTGGTGGCAACTGGCAAGGTGTTGACATTATAAAAATCCACCAGGAATGACTTTAGACAGTAACTCAAAATCTATTGGAAGATGTAATGAAAGTCGCTTTGTTCCATGTCTAGTAACCCACTGCAGCCAGTCACATGACACATTTACTGGTTTGCATGCAAACATATGATTGGTTGCTAGGCCTGGCGCAGTTTTATTACCTTACTTCAGAATGCAAACCGATCCATAGTACTAATAAACTTTCCCCTTCACATTTAAACTCATTTAAACAACAGTTTCACTACACTCCCAAGCTGGAAATGACTAATGCATCCCTAAAACATTCTGCAACCGATGGAACCCTCAGCTCCCAGCATCCCAGCTACTGTAGCCCAATATCCTAACTAAGATCTAGCTGTTTGATTGCAGAATTCATTATTCGAAGCTGGAAGCCTCTGAGTTTGATCTTAATGGTCCACAAAGCAATTTTCACATGCAGCACTTAAACACTTGCTGTAAACTATAAAAAGGGTTTTAAGGTCAATGTGCTGTTGTTCAATAGATGAAGAATGTTATTTCTGTTTTCACTTCTTTGGTTTTGGCAAACTAAGAGGTTCCTACAATCTTCACATGTTTCTTAACTACAACTTCCAGCATCAGGTGGCAGGGAGAAACAATACAACCGCCTATGAAGAGTTGCAGGTTGCTCTTCCTGAAGCAGGACTTCCTGGTTCACCTGATTAAGAGTTCTACACAAACAACATTTAGCAGGGTTTTATTTGAACTAGTACAGCAAAAAACATGGCCGCCATCAGAAGGTCTATTGGCCCCCTCTCTTCAGTAGGTTCTTGCTTGAGGTTATGATGCAAACAAACTTGGTCATCACTGGATTTCAACAGGATTAATATGCGATTATGGTATTTGGTTAAGGGGCAGATATATCAAGCCCTAAATTGGGGAATCCTGAAGTATTTCCAGGAGTTACATTTTTGCCCCATTTGTGAGAAACATTTAACAGTCAGAAATATGTGTAACACATTTATCAAAGAAGTTGCCTGCGTCTGTTGGTCATGAATGTGTGTAACTGCTTGGAGGTAGTGCCCAGGGCTTTCTCCTTACTCCCATATGGAAATAATGTTCAGGACTAAATCTGAAATAAGTCAAATTGGCCCCTAAACCTTTTTTCGTGTACTCAGGCTTAAGACCAGGAGTCTCCAGCTTTTGCTTAAATACAATTTGCAGCATGAAACAATAGGTGTTCAACTGCACAGCCTTACTGCTTTCAGGCTTGGTGCATCAATCCCCACAAGGTGGAGCCATTCACCTTAGAATATACTCTAGGCAAATGATGAGGAGAGCACCACAAGGCTCAGTGAATGTATTGCAGACTTATACAGCACAACATGTTGTGGGCCCGTACATGCCCTTTATCAAGTGCAGCATCTCTGTTAGCTGCCTGTGAGAGGGCGTTATGGTTGAAGCTGCAGTTAAATAGATAACACAATGGAGTGTCTCCCTTGACAGTATATACATACACCAGCAGTATTTTAAAGTAAGACCTGTTTTAGTTGTTTTGCCAATGGTTTGAGCCATCTATTGCCACCCCCATGCACACTGATTGGAATGTGCCAGGAAAGCAAACCTCACTTACATATGAGTAACACAATATAATCTACGATCCATGGCATAGCTGGAACAATGTATAATAAGAGAGAGAACAGTATCACATATCTTTAATTCTCTCAAGGTAAAAAAGACATAGGTTTCTACCCCTTACAGAGAATCTAAAGTCAAATATAAAATGAAACTTGGTCTGGGCTGGGCACTTCATTATACTTGATTTTAATTTTTTGTTGTTTCAAAAATATTAGCAGTTTTATACTGCCTGTACCAGCTTTCATTTTGTGTTATTGGCATCCTGCTGGTTATTGAATATGGAGGTGGTGTCTCCATTCTGCTCTGCCTATGTCCCCTCTAGCCTGTTGGAGTCTTAGAGCTGGAGGGAAGCAGCTGCTTCCTTTCTTCCCAATACAGCATGTTCTCTAAATAGCGGCTCCTGTCAGCAATCAGACTTGGACTTGATGCACCATCTCACCTCTGGGAAATGGAAAAGCACTTTTTTCCGATTGTAAGTGAGTAGTGCATCTCTCCAGCTTTCAGCAAAGCTCTGAATAAATATATAGTAAACATATATTCTTTAGGCACAAGGTTTTTAGTAGCCACCTACAAAGATTGTGAGGTGCAGTGAAATAAGATTTGCTGGAATACTATTGTAGCCATACTCTAAACCTACAAATCGAGACAACACTTGACGAAGCCATCTGGCAGGCCCAGTCCTGGCTTTTACAGAACCTTCAACATTATACTAAATTGGGAAACCAGTCTGGCAGAACTAGGCCTGGATTATTATGTCCTCCATAGAATAGGGTCGGCCATGTTGGATACAGAACACATATTGCATACACAAATATGGGACTTGCAGCTACTTTGTTTTCTCTATCACATCTGGATTCCTTCCTTAAAGACCCTCATTAGATCATGATTCCTGCATGTGGGTTGTTGTTTTTTTTTTTTTGTTTCAGCGCAACTGTGATTTCCTAAGTACCTTCTTCCCAGGCCAAGTAGGGTCGGTCAGTGCCACAGCATATAGGCATCAAGGAGTGACCCTCTCTATGAACTTCCTACATGCTGCTCCTCCCCTTCCTCTAACCTCTCCCATACAAGCATTGCAGGGACAAGGGATGTTGTTGGGCAGGTGAATTGAAGCAAACAGTCTCTTTTACACAACGGGACAACTTTTACATTTCTTATGAAGGATTTTCGTTTTGTTGTTTTATTTGTTTTTGTTTTTTCTAAACATAATGGACCTCATTACAAAAGATGTCTGTTCTTTTCATTGTTTTTTTTCTATTGTATTCCAAAGCAACTTTGTACAGAATAATGATATAATTACCCGCCTTCCTACTCTTCTTCATTTTTATACTTTTTCCCCACCCTCCTGAAATGTCTGCGTAACTATAGTGTGATGTAAAATACTGTAACATTAGGACAGGATTTAAAAGACAAAAAAATAAAACTGTACTGCTCTTTGTTCTTTATATGATATGACAGTATTTGGAATATAAAGCTTTCTCTTGCAGAGTTGGCTTTGTATTTTGCTTGTAGGTTAGAAATCAGTCCTAGATTTTAGTTGTCCAGTGTAGCGAATACATATATATATATATAAATATACGACTATATTTATATATATATATATAGAATATCATGTCATTTGTATGTTCTTTATATTGTAAAAATTCTTTAGACTGAAAGTTGCTTAACAAAAAAAAAACAAAAAAACAAAACTGCATCAATAAATGTAATTTGATTTTTTCATATATATTGTCTGGTTGCTTTATATGTTTCTTTAGGTTTGATGCCTCATTGAAAGTTTTGTTGTTTGTTCACTCTTTGCTGGCTAGAAATCAGTTTTTCTTTACTATGGGACGTGGGTCATTTTGATCATCACTATCAAAGGACTCAGTCAGCCATTCAGGCCTGGACGAGATTTGTGCTTGGGGGGTGGGGTGTGTACTTTCCTGCCCTGCAGTCAGCAGATACTGATTAGGAGTGGTGGGACAGCAGGAGTGTTTTGCCCACCACCGTTCTCTGCTGGGTGGCAACAGCAGACAAGACGCCCTTCACAGAGATCACTACAGCTCTAGTGACCAAGAGCCTTTGGCATTGACGCAAAGGGGCACATTTACTAATCCACGAACGTCCAAAAAGCGCCCGAATGCGTTTTTTTCGTAATGATCGGTACTTTGCGACTTTTTCGCAAATTCACCAAAGTCGTAATGGCAATGAAAAAGTCGCGACAATTCGCACAAGTCGTACCGGTTACAAAAAAGTTGCAACAATTTACGGGAAAGTCGTAACGATGACGAAAAAATCGCAAAAAATACGAAAAAGTCGCAAAATGTTAGTTTTCCAATCTGAATTAGTAAATCAGCCCCAAAGAGTTTTAGAAACCACTGCTATCGGTAGGGTTGCCATCTGTCCAGTTTTGACCCAGACAACCCGGTTTTCGGAAGTGCCGCCCAAGTCAAAACCTCCTGCCCATGTTTCACTGTTTAGGAAAACCGGCAAAACTCAGTAACATGAACGCGGCAATTGGCCAATCGTTGATTGCTGCTTCATAGCCCGCCCCACAATGTCATGGCCCCACACCAAACACTCCCCCTCCCATAACATCACCCACCCCCTCTGCCCGGCTTTCTTAGCCGGCAGAGGTGGCAACCCTAGCTGTCAGTGAGAAAATGACATATATGCATATACATAAATGCCCTGCATTGAATTTTAGTTTTGTGAACGTATATAGTGAATAATGTACCCCCCCCCCCCCCCACTGTAAGTTATATGTCACCTAAGTTTTTCTTCATGGAAAAAAAACTGCATGGACAGAATTTGCTCAACCAGTTAGTCCTGCTGTGGATGTCAGTGAAATGGCTCAACCTGTTTGCTGAATTTTGCATTTCTGTGCCTCTAAAACCTTGCAGCTAAAAACTGTTTTGGCCACAGGCTGAGCAGAGGCAGAACTAAATGTGATGTTACACCATTGGAAGCAGACATTTTGCTGATACATCATTAGTGATACATCGTTTCCAATTCCTTCTTAGTAAACTGTTTGCCCACTAATAGAACACTGGCTTGGTTCTGACAGAGTTGATTGTGTGCTGATCTGGTGGGTAGCTCAGCGACTTCAGCACCATCGCGATACAGAGCAAAACATTTAAACGTAAAAAGGCCTCTACTGATTTAGCAATTCATCTGTCAATCTTGCTGATGGTAGGCCCTCCTGTTCTTTTTAAAAGGGAATTATCACAAGAATGAAAATTTAATACAAGCTTAAATGAGAAGGAAAGGTAAAAACAAATTAAGCTTTATCAGAAAGGTCTATGTAAATACAGCCATAAGCACTCACAGAAACGCTGTGCTGAGTCCTCTATCAAAAGAAACAGGATTTCTTGTCTCCTTTTTTGTAAACATGTTCCTCTCTCAGCAAGCAGGAAGCTATAAAGTCCAAGCTAAAATGGCAGTTACAATCTTAAACAGAGAAAGCTTCTAGGGCTCTTTACGCATGATGATACTCATTTTTTATGATAAAGCTTTCTGCAGAATAAATATAGCACTAATGTGGTGAATATATTGGTAGTAAAATGCCAAATGCCTTTCCTTCTCCTTCAATCATACTGAAATAAACTTTCTAAATATAATCAGTTAACAATTCTGTCCTGTTCCTTAAGTACCCTTCACTCTCCCTTTCTCAGCATCTGTCGCTTTTCATTCTCTCTTCTTGCAGGAGTTGGATGTTAGACTTTTAATGACAGTTAGATCTAATATACCTTTTAGAGGGCCACCCTGATGTATTAGGGCTCACTCTGGTACCTGCTTCCAGCACAGACAAAATCTAACAAAATAACTGACTCTGTCACTAATCTTGCATGTTGGGAGAGACTGGAATTCTGGTGATTTTATATAAGTGAGCTCTAAATCTAAATCTTCTTGGCAACAAGATCCCCACCCCCAAGAAATATATTGGATCTGTCAATCACTTAACTCCTGCATGAAGAGAGAATAAAGAAAGGCAGATGCTGAGAGTGGGAGTGAAGAGAGATTTGATTATTTATAACAGGTCAGTATTTTTATTGATTATATTTAGAAAATGTATTGTTTCAGTATAATGAAGCTTATATTAAATTTTCAATTTCACTATCGTTCCCCTTTAAATGCATGTTTTATACTTGAGCTGATTTCTGTTACAGTGGATTTAAAACCAGCACAATAATTGATGTAGCGTGCATTTTTGTTTGTTTCTGATATATTTGCATTATTATACTGCCAATAGCAGGCATTTGGCTCAACCGAGTCAGCAGCCCAAGAGTTAACTGAATCTAGGAATTGCTGACACACTGGCCCTTAAAAAAAAGATCTGTTGAGTTGAAAGTCTGTCTAGCAGTACTAAACTACAAATATGTCAGAAACCACTAAAAATAGATACCGTATATACTCGAGTATAAGTCGAGTTTTTCAGCACTAAAAATGTGCAGAAAAAGGAACCCTCAGCTTATACTAATGCATATACTCGCATATATACGGTAAATGGCAGCGGTACCTTGGCGGATCCCGAATAGCTCTCACACAGCTGCGCTAGCGGATACAGCTTCCATGGAATAAAGGTCAGAGAAAGAAAGACAAAGTAAGTGTGCTGGGTGCCAGGGGATACAGAGAGAGGTGCCCGCTCCGTGCCCTGTGGCACTGCCAATGCCTCTCCGTGGCACTGCCCTGCCCGGACGCTTTGTGCTCAGAGCCACCCGCTGCCTGGCTGTGTGGGGCTGCCCAGGCTTATTGCTTCCCTGCTGGGTACAGTTATGTCCGGGGCTTGTCCCCTGTCTGCTCAGTAGGACTATACTTAGTGGGGGAGGGAGCCGGCAGGGGCGACTGACCTGGGAGCCGCTCATACAGGGGCCCCTTGTAGGAATGACGAGTGTGGGAGAGCGACCTGTTGCCTGTGTAGACAGAGCAGTGTGTGGCGCACAGGCAGGGGGGGCGCAATACACAAACTGAAGGGGGGGGTAGGCTTTATACATAAATGCTAGTGACTCCCAGCACCCTTGGACTGCTGTTAGTGTGGGGATGTGGGAGTAGTAGATCATTCTCTTTTGTATTGGGCTGTCCCGCTATGTTGTACAGTTATAACAGTCTGTATATATCATATGCGTGCGTGCGTGCGTGCGTGCGGCATCGTAAGCGACACATCGTTGTACCATTAAGGGAAGCCACAGTATGCTCCCACTTGTGAGTTTTTCTGTGGACCTCTATTCATAGCGCACCATGTAAAGGGAGAAGGAGGAATGAGCAAGAGTGGGTCTTCTTGCAGGGATTTTTAAATGTTGAAGGAAAAGATAAGTGAGGTTTTTATACACAACATATCAAGTAAATTTTAAAGGGATACTATCATGATTTTTATGGTATACTTTTAGTTCTAAATTACACGGTTTACATAGCAAATAAAATTGTGTTCTTGAACCAACAAATGTATTTTTAAAGTTGTAATATTGGTGTGTAGGCAGCCATCTCAATGCATTGTGCCTGAGTCTGAGCTTTCAGAAGGAGCCAGCGCTACACATTAGAACTGCTTTCAGGTAACCTATTGTTTCTCCTACTCCCATGTAACTGGGAGAGTCGGCTTATACTCGAATCAATACGTTTTTCCAGTTTTCTTAGGTAAAATTAAGTACCTCGGCTTATATTCGGATCGGCTTATACTCGAGTACAGTATATACGGTAATAAAGGTGAAAAGCAAAATTGGCAGCAGTTGGCCAAATCAAATGCCCTTCATTGAATTTTAGTTTTGTGCACATATCTAGTGAATAATGTATCCCTCCCCACCCACACTGTAAGTATATATATATATATATATATATATATATATATATATATATATATATATATATCACCAAAGATTTTATTTATGGTACTCTCTTCCGTCCCATTAGGTTTTGCAGAATTACAGTCTCCCATCTGTTCCCTGCACTCTCCTTCGATACCTTCCTCCCCTTCACTGTGTCCATCGCTTGGGGTCCCCCTGACATCTCTTTTCCCTCTGAAGGTTTCCTCTGGTCCCTGCCTCCTATCCTTCCTTTACTACACTGTATGCTTCTGTTTAGCGCTCACTCCCCCTCTGTTCCCATCCCCTGAATCCAGCTGCCCAAAATCAATGGCATTGACAACCACATTAGATCCAATCACCGGAGGAAGGAAGTGAACTGGCTGAAGAGAGCAGCAAGAGAGGCATCTTGGAAAGTGTGGCAGGGAGTTATGGGTGCTGGGAGATAGCAGTACAGTGCACAAGCGCTGTGTGTCTCAAAATTATAAATGGAATGTTCTGAAACCTAAACATGCCTTTATAAGTATATAATCTAAAGTTTGGAAAATGACCATACTGTAGATTATAAAGTGAATAATGTACCCCCCCCCCCCCCCCATTGTAAAATATAAGGATAATATAACTTACTGAGTTCTATGACCATATACTGGCTCAAATACAAAGACTTATATTTTACAGCTGGGGTACATTATATGTTCTAATACACAAGTTTCAATGAGTCATGTGACACAAAATGGCATCACCAAGCACAGTTTATAAGTGATGACATCGCTAAGTAAAGGATATGCTCTCAAATATGAGCACAAAGCCATAATTAAACTGAAACTGGGTATTGGTGGGGCCTGAGACAGGTAAAGATGGAAACATCCTCTACTGTTCATCAGCACAGGATATGCTTAGCACATGCCGTATCTCTACCTACAAAGATTAGTTTGGGCAGAAATGAGAACTAGATTTGCTTCAGTACAGCCCTCCCCCAGACATTCATTTTCAAAATATTTCAAATATATCTAGCACTTTTGTTTATTTTGCTGTGCTGGCATTTGAACTTTCCTCAGCAGGACTGACAAGGATGTAGAAATAACCTGGTATATTCAGACAGTTTTCGTGATGATGTTTACACATGAGGGGCTAGGAAAGCTTCACAGATGAAACTGTAGGCAGCGCTGGGGGTAAATGAGTAAATAATACAAACTAAAAGCTGGACATGGCACTTGTGCCAGTAGTGCAAAAATATAAAGCACTGTAAATAAGTGCATGAATCGGAGTACAGGAACACAAGGGACACAACAGCCCAAGCTGTCTGAAGTTCATTTTATTGAGCTGGACAAGTGGTGGTTGGTAATCAGACAACACAGATCAGGAACTTCAGCCTGGGAACATCTCAAAAACACAGCACACAGCTAACAAGTTCTAAAAAAGAAAGCACTACCAGTGCGGTCAGTAGCTGTAATGTCAGTTCGAGGTTTCTAAGTTATATTCCCAAAAAAGGTCCAGTCCATTCTAAAAAGGTAAGATAGAGTAGTGTCAGCATCTCCGCTAATTCTCAATCTCAATGTCACTGCTGATCATGGTCTTTCCCAGTCCATTGGAGTGGCTAAGGCCATTGCTGATACTCGGAGGATGGAAACCATTGACAACAGTATTCCCCTTTTTAATAGAAATAGGGTAAGGGCTACACACGGTGCTTGGCCTTTTGAGGCTGACAAAACTTCTTTGCATCTTGTGCTCCAGCATCATGTGGTTTTGAGGAGAAAGACCCAAGCAAGCCCTGGTAAGGAAAGAAAACATTATGATTCTTGTACCTTGTTAAAGTGCATGCAGATGTAAGGAAAATGCCAACCACTGATAATAAAAGCTCATTTTCAAGAGATTATTAGAACTCATTGGAGGATTCTGTTCTTAAATCACTTTTTAAGCAATTCCTCCTGTAGCAGGAGCTCTATAGGTAGACACCCAGCAAAATGCTGCCCATAGTGGTGCTGTCAAGCAGAACCAATGACTAAAGTTTAACTGGGTTATATAGGAATTCTCTGTATACCTCTCTCCAGCACCCTTTAGAGATGATGCGGGTCACTGGTAGGTAAGTGCCAATAACCTGCTTATAAAAGGGGGCAATTAGATGAATCAGGCTACAGTTAAAATCATACTTGGCAAACAAACAGGAACAAGAACATGTAATTTTTACACAGGATATCTAGATAATATACAGAGCCGTACACAAACAAATATATACTGTACCTTAGGATGTTCTCAATGCAGTTCCTCTGCCTGAAAAGCGCATTGACCACTGGAGTCCCCTGAGGAACAAGAGGAGCCTTGCAGAGGAAGCTCAGAATGGAAAGTACGCTGTGGAAGGTCTGGAATTCTTGGTCTGTCTCAGTGCGGAAGGTAATTCTCTGGCAGAGCTCAGTAAGAAGGACTAGGTCCAGGATAATTGGGCTTGCTAGCAAAGAGTCCTAAGGAAGAAAAGGGGGATTAAGCTTTTTTATGATGACTATAATTAAATATTATCTACAAAGAGAATCATATAAAGATATGAGCAGATCCATAAACAGGTTACAATGTTTCTCGCTATTTATAAGAGTGAACCTCAGGTCAAATTGGTATGTTTAAAAATTGTTGCCTTAAGAATTTCCAGATTTCCCAGGAGTTGTATTACTATAGCTACCCTTGACCAATGCACAGTGAGAATGGCAATGCCCGTGAGACCCTTAACTTTTGTCATGCAGCTCCCTCAGCTATAACTCTCTGTTCTTGTTATCAGTGAGAGCTTATGCCAGAGATACAGACAAATCCCACCAGCACTGATCTTTCCAACACTACCTGTAGCCAGCTTTGCTTGGATATAGCTCCCTATCCCATATCAGTTGGAGCAAATGAATGCCAAGCAGACTAGCTCCTGCAAAGAATGCAGCCAGGGAAGCCACAAGAGTTTATTTGTGGTTATATGGCAGGGTTGGGCTGCAGAGTGGAGTGCCAAGTTAATGAGTAGGTTGCCTGTATGAAGCAAATTAATAACAAATAAGAATAAACCAAAACAAACACAGACAGCACAAACCTTACCTCACATGTATTATGAAGAACAATAGTGTTGGTTCCCCCCATCATTATTTCTGACGTGTACTCATCCATTGCCCTTTTACTATCTCCCACATAGGGGACATATTTGATCACCACCTGTTAAATAAGAAATGTTTTTAAAAACATGCAGAATTTCACACCACAGTGGCATCAGTAGCGTATGTACAGGAATGGAATGTAGGATTAGAAACAACTATAACAGATGCATTTTGGGGACACTGAACACTGTGATACTGCCAAATGCAAAGCAGAGTTTCCAGTACTATACAGTGGTGCTTGAAAGATTGTGAACCCTTTAAAATTTTCTCTTTTTTTTTAGGAATGTGACCCAAAACATCATCTGATTTTTAAAGTCCTGAAAGTAGACGAAGAAAACCTAGCTAAACAAATGAAACAAAAATTATTAGATTTGGTCATGTATTCATTTAAAAAATGATCCAATAATATATCTGCATGTGGCAAAAGTAAATGAATCGTGCTCTCAGTATTTGGAGTGACCCCCTGTGCAGCAATAACTGCAACTAAGCATTTGTGGTATCTGTTGATCAGTCCTGCGCATAAACTCAGAGGAATTTTAGCCCATTTCTCTATACAGAATAGCTTCAGCTCTTGGATGTTGGTGGGTTTACCTCACATGAACCAATTGCTTTCCACAACATTTCAATTGAATTAAGGTCAGGACTTTGACTTGGCCATTCCATAACATTCACTTTATTCTTCTTTAACCATTCTGGCAGAACGACTTGTGTTTAGGAACATTGTCTTGCTGCATGACCCACTGTCTCTTGTGATTTACTCACAGACAGATGCCTTGACACTTTCCTTTTCTCTGGTATAGCTCAGAATTCATTGTTCCATCAATGATGGCAAGTTGTACAGGCCCAGATGCAGCAAAGCAGGCCCAAATCTGAACACTCCCACCACCGTGTTTCACAGATGGGATAAAGTTCTTATGCTGGAATGCAGTGTTTTTCTTTCTCCAAATGTAATGCTCCACATTTAAGCCTAAAAGTTATATTTGCCTTCATCCACCTACAAAACATTCTTTCAGTGTCGTCCTGGTTTGTCCACATGATCGTTAGCAAACAGTAGACAGCCAGCAATATTTCTGGGGGAAGAGCAGTGGCTTTTCCCTTCTGCCCTGCCATACATACCATTGCTGTTCAGTGTTGGACTCATGAACATCAACATTTGCCAAGACAGGCCTTCAGTTTAGGACTTGTTTGAAAGTCAGATGATGTTTTAGGTCACATTCATATAAAAATATAGAACATTTTAAAAGTTACACAAACTTTCAAGAACCACTGTATAAGCCTCACAAACAGTACCGAGTGCAAATACTGAGCCATAAGAACATTTTACTCATCCTACTGAGCACCTCTGATGACAACTCAAGTGGTTTAAAGGAGAAGGAAATTTACAATCACAGGGGGTGCCAAAATGTTAGGCACCCCTCAGTGATTGTAATCGCTTACCTAAAACCCCCGACTGATGCTCCTGTTAGGAGAAAGCCACCCCGGCCAGGATGTATGCGATGAAATGATCCTCTTCCTCCTTCGATCTTTGCGCATGTGCAGTGGAATGAAAGGCTAAATTTCAACCAAAAAATCTGGCTTTTTGCTCAACTGCACAACTGCGGGCCCCAGGATCTCGTCAAAAGAAGAAGGAAGGAAGAGGATCACTGGCTCACAGCTACCCTGGGCCAGTGCAGTTTCTGCTAACAGGAGCACCAGCCCAGAGTATAAGGAAAGTGATTAAAATCGCCTAACAAGTGATTGTTTCTCCTTCTCCTTTACTACTATCATGGCCTAAAGCATACCTCCCAACATTTGAAAAATGAAAAGAGGGACAAAAAGCAAAATTTTTTTGTCCACGCCCACCTTTGTGGCCACGCCCCAATTAACACACGCCATTTTGTTCTAAAAAGACTCCTTTTATATAGTTGAAATGGTGAGATCAGACGCAAATGTGCAATACCCTCATACTGTACTACCTAAGGAAAACAAAATAGCAACTCCTACATTAAAATACAAATATAGAGAGAAGGCAGTCAGTTAGAAGTGAGTTATAACTATGTACCAAGTTTGCCCCCCATACACAGTGCCCCCAATGGCCCAATAGACAGTACCCCCAATACACAGTGCCCCCCATACACAGTGCCCCCCAATACACGCTACTACTTTTTCAGCGGTTCCTCTCCTTATGCAGCTCCATGTGCGGCGGTGCCAGGCTCTTTTATAAGGTTGTGCCCCGTGTGTACATGTGACGTCAGTACGCACGGGGCGCAACCTTATAAAAGGGCCTGACACCGCTGGAGAAGAAGCCACATAAGGAGAGAAGCTGCGCAAGGAGCAGGAGCGCCCAGCTTCAGCCGGCGCATCCCATTATCACGGATTGTTCCATGAATGTCCCTCATTTCTGTAATCTATTACGGAAATGCGGGACATTCATGGAACTATCCGGGACAGCGGGATGCGCTATAAAAAGTGGGACTGTCCCGCACAAAGAGGGACAGTTGGGGGGTATGGCCTAAAGTAAGATGCTGTTTGTTTTACAGTGGTAATTGTTAAGCTGTAGGTATCTTTCCATAGTTCAGAAAGGGGTAGTTCGCCGTTAAATTAACTTTTGGTACTGTATAATGTAAATATTCTGGGACAGTTTGCATTTGGTTTTCATTACTTATTTTTTGAGGTTTTTAAATTATTTCACTTTGTATTCATAAGCTCTCCAGGAATTTCAGCAGCTATCTGGTTGCTAGGGTGCAGTTTATCCTACCAACAAGGAAATGGTTGGAATGAGAGACGAAGATGAACAGGAGAGGACCCAAATAAGTAATAAAAAATGATTAATGGAATTTGCCATTCTGACTAAAACATGACTTTAAGATAAACAACTTATTTTAATGCCTTATACTGAAATAAAAAAAATAGAGACCCTGGACATGAGATGGACATATTTTAACATTTCAATATTAATTAAGCAATGTTCTTATATGCATTCACTTAATGTTTCCAGTGTTTTAATTTGTACATTTATTTTCAAATGAAAGCATTAAAATTAAATTTTCTGCCTTTAACAAAGCTATGTTTTTAGACAGGGTTCCTAATTAATATAGGGTAAATGCACAGTACTAGCCCTGAATAAAATATTAAAATTAAACAGAATTATCACATCTAGGATTAAGGAGAAATAATGACCTGGTTCAAATAAAAAAAAAATAATCAAAAGTCTAAACTGTGTGTGGTACCAAAAATATGATATTAATACTATGGAATATATATCAGTTTGCCTGATAAAACAACGCTATATCATCAGCGGTCGTGTTCTATGGGAGGACAAAGAAATGTGGCAAGGATATCAGGATTTAATGTGAATTTGCTTATGTGAAAACAAAAGACCTAAGGAGTTTGTGGCCTCTGAAGTCACATGGGAGCACAAATGCTTCAGGGGCTTTATTAGTATTCTGTTAAAAATACTTAACAGAACATTGACAGAGCTGCTGTAGCTGACCAGGTCGTTTTGGCAGACCTCATAATATAGATGTAGCTCAAAATACAATTTTATCCTCCCCCCTCCAAAAAAATGTAAAAATCAATTGCAAACTTTATGTTAGAGTAAGGTTGCCCAACACACACAAAAAGTTAATTTTACAGTGATTATCATTCTAACTTATTGTTTTCTGCTTTTTGTGACGTTAGTCATTTGTATGGAACTGTGTAAAGAGGTTTTGCAATGCAATTATCCTGAGGGTTATAAAATGTAACGTGAATGCGTATGTATGCAAGTACTCACACAGTGGTCTGGTTTCTCATTAGGCCCATACAGAATAGGGTTAGACTCCACCATATCATCCACCACGTTGCTTTTTGATATTTCTTTTGATCGAAACTGTTGGGGTGCTGAGAGATTTTTCCCATCATTATTCCCCAGATGGTTATAGCTTACAATAGAGACAGGCTGTGAGAAGAAATGTGAGAAGGGTTTAAAACAAAGTCTTGGGGTCCAGCCAAATCCAGAAAAGCTAGCAAGTAATGTTTCCAATGAAGTGCATCTCTTAATATCAATGCATTCTCCAAAACATTCAATACAATAAAACATGAAGAATGGATAACAGTGTATTGGTAACTATGCCAAAAGGTAGGTGTAAAGTGTCAATATAGAAGACAGCACTATAACATTAACTGTAAAGGATGCTGATGAGAAGCGTTATAGTGATGCCAAGTCACTCTGCAAAGCGTCCAGCTACACCACTCAAGTCTGTAATACCGATAGTGATATTATAATATAGTCTCACAATGTCACTTACATATGTACCAGATGTCTATTCTGATCCAACTAATGAAATGAACTAACATATGCCAAGCCACCCAACACTGTTGCAGGCAATGCACAAATAGTGAGGAATGTAGCAGCAATGTGCTCACCTGCTCCCTGGCCTTCATGCCCAACATACCATGCAAACCTCAGAGCATACTGAGGTGAAAAGTGGCTTATAGAGTCATTGTTATTTTGGGTTAAGTACTTCCATAAATGATCCCCATGGTCAATTTCCACACTATGGGGCTTCTTTAGATGCCACAGACAGTGATTGTTACATAGTTAAGTTGGGTTAAAAAGGAAATCAAGTTTAACCCCATCAAGTCACTAGTTATTGGGCTGGAACATCAGACGAGCAACATTTCTGTAGTAAAATCCAATTTATATGATATTTGCATTTTGAATAAAATTATTACTATGGTGCATAAACAGGCACAATAGTTGAGTCACACTTAGTTACCTTGAGACCAGCGTTGACTAGGAAATCCATCAGAACAGATTTTATCTTGGTCTGCCCAGACTTAAAGTCGTCACCACCAATAAACACATTATGTCGGATGGCCAATTCAATAGCCCCTGGGACAAATGTGTTTTGAGGAGATCCATTGATATAGGCACAGTCCTCCAGGATGCTGGCTACTGCAAACATTGTGGATGGAGACACTTCAAGACCATTCTGTGGAGGAGAAGGTGGTGATACCAGTAATCTTACACAAGGATTGGCATATTTTAAGGGTGCAGTAAAAATAATCTTCTCTAAATTAGACATCAAGGAACCAATAATTTGGTCCCAATATTAATGTGTGTTCGGTTGAACCTGAAAAACTGGGTTCGGCGTATCCCTAATAGTAAACAACACTTTTTACTTTCCACTAACATACACTGTTACCAAAGGCTACATAGCCACAAGAGCTGGCATATTAACACTAAACAGCAAAATCAAATTAACTCACCTCAATAGCTTTCAGTAGATTATCAGCTGTATCATTCACGCCAGGAATAATGTCACAAAAACGTTCTGTGTTTGCTGTCCATAGTACAATAACTTTGTCTACTTCACTGGTCTTCTTAAAGTCCTGTATATCCTCCCGAATTTTCTGTACCTAAATGGTTGAAAATTGAGAAGCATTTTAAGCACTGACAAACTTTGCAAGGTAAAGAGGCATATTGTGCAAATTACAAGATCTTGTCTTCATCTTTTAAAAATAGAGTACAACTAAACCTAAATGAGTATATGGGCAGTTACAGTAAGGTCTAAGGTACAGAGGTGTTTCGATCGCCACTGTTTGGTTACTGCCTTTTGTGCCTGTCACATTGTAACATTAATCAATAAAAACCACCCTGTTTCATATACAGAGTGGAGGCAATCAGAACTCTGTGCAAACATTCTTTCTTGCATTTAACTACACATGGTATATAAGATGGTAAATAAGCAGAACAGTTTGCAGGTTGTATAAACTAAAGGTAGTTTCTACCTATTTAAAAATGGATACAGAATAAATGATTTCACCGACTACTCTGTTTCTGATCTCTCACTGTTCACTGTTGACACAGCAAAAACCGTTGCATTTGTCAGACTGTGACGTGACCTGAGATTAAAGAGGGAAGGTATAGGATATTAAAATTATATTTTACATTTTGGAAGGCCCGATAAGAACAGCATGACAACCACAATGCAGTATTTTTCCACCACTCCAGGAAGGAATGTAGTAGAAAGATGGAGAAAACAGTTAGATTCTAAGGTTTGGGGAACCATATATTTATTAACATAACTTAATAAATATATTAATATATTTAACTAATCACTGCATCAATATGAATTACCTGCTCAGCTTTTGTTCCATGGATGATGTGGTTGGCTCGGTCTTCCTGATTGGCTGCAATAAATTCTGGGATATAGATTGATGGCCTTGGCTTCATCTTCTCCATATAAGGTCTCAGCTGTTCCTGGAGCTGCCAGTCTAAAACCTCTGCCCTAAACATGGCATCGGCCAGGTTTAAAGATGAGATATCCCAACCTAGGTACAAAAAAACATATTATATGTATCTGAAGCTCAATTATTTCTACCTAGATTAGTAGAAAGTAGGCAACAGTAGTTGGGTTTATTTTCTTACTTGACACATCCAAAATACATTTGCACTACATCTTTGAAAGAATTATTGGTTTTGTAACTCTATGGCTAATGCAAAATATAAAAACCAGAAAAGATAATGTCAGGCATTTTGAATTAAATGGAAAATGATATTTAAAAAAATATATTTAATAAGTAAGGAGTGAACTTTTTGAAAGCGTGAAATAAATGTACCAAACACTCGTTCAATTGTGTAACCTGCTTTATTAAGTATTGTTTTGTATGTATGTTCATGTACTGTTACAAATTAAGAAAAATAAACCTTTAAAAAAAATAAATATATTGCCTGATACTGTATATGTAAAGAAATGTAAAATTAACATGTGCAATGTTCCCCTCCCTACCCTCCCCCTTTTTACCTTCTGTATCCCTTCCTCATACTTGAAAATGCAAAAATAAAGAATTATAAAAAAAAAATATTATATATATATATATATATATATATATGAGTCCAAATATCGGCACTCACCAAAATAGTAGCCACTGTCCGGGTGCTAACCCTATGTTCATGCACCTTCTCCAAGAAAGCACTCACGGACCAATATAAAAATAAAATAATTTATTAAACAAAAAAGACTTTTTTGTTTAATAAATTATTTTATTTTTATATTGGTCCGTGAGTGCTTTCTTGGAGAAGGTATATATATATATATATATATTTATATACATGTCTGAGATTTTTTATTTGCATTAATGGGTCACTTATAGGAGATATTTTTTTAAATGTTTTCTCACTTACAATGTACTAAAAAATAGGTTTACAAATTAGTTGCAGAAACATTTCCCCTACAAAGTATAATTAAAACAAGTTAAATGTAACTAACTAGTCTAGTTTAAAAAACAATAATATTGTAAAATTTTTCAATTTCTTTTTTATTTAGTTCTTTTTAACATTAAGATTCTCTGTGTATCCATTACCTATAAATAAACTTTCTTGCAAAAATCTGTCCTATTGAACATGGAGGTTTTCAATCGATAGTTCTGCAAGAGCCATTTGATTCTTATTTACTCTCCTCTGCAAGAACTAAAACCATGTATTATTCACAACTTGCTATGTACAATATATACACATGCCCTACAGCCCAGTTTCAACTCAAACAACTGCCCCTCTGGACAAGTGGTTACCGAAAAGGTCCAGATGACAAGCTAGAAGGGCCCCCTCCACAACCGATTAGACAGAATTGGCTGACACCATAGGAAGACCCTGTTTTGCAATTCACCTTGTGGTCACTGTGAAGCATACCTACACAATACGGTGTTGGGAATTTAAGAATGATGCCCAGGGTATGATAAGACTTAGGACAATAACTACATGTGATACAAATGGGAGTAATTTACCTTTTACAATGTGGCATGAGGTATGTGGGCGAGACCTGATGACAGATAGGTACACGTATACTTGAGCATTGGGGTGACTTTAAGAACCCTGAAGCAAGACACTTTGATTCCTGTGGATTTATAATTTAGGTACCCTATCCCCAACTGAATGAGGAGCTGCTATTTAAGACATTTATTGAATATTATTAAGGTATTCAAAAATGTGTAAAACCATAATGGCGACATCCCTTAGTTAAGATGGTTGCACCCTGGTGATTGTACTTGGTGAGCATGTGTGGATGTATTTTGCAGGTGATGCATTCAGCCAGGAAGCTTTTGCCTTGACAGGCGTGATTGAATTGGAGACTGCTCCTTATTGTGGCCTAGAGAAACTTCAGAGAGAAAGTGAAATGCACATTGGCCCCTGCTAGTGATGGTGGCCCTACTTGCATAAAATCCCAGCCCGAGATGGACAGCAATTAGTGGTGAGGAGCTAATGTAGACTTTGTGATGTGCGGGATCCAGTCCAAGTGGTAATATTGATATCAGCATTAACTCTTTCCCCGTGCCTTAAGGGCAACAGAGACTTGGACTCAACTTGAGATGTTAGTATCCACACATTGGTCAGATATGGATTTTGTTTTTGATTTATTATATATAAGCCCATACATGCTTATACCCGTTGGGTTGTGACTATGCTGGTGGCCACTATCATCAATATTTTTTTTATATATATATGTGTATTTATTGTATGTTTCTTGCATCATAGTAGGGGCAAAACTGATGAATTAAGATATGCTAATAATTTGGATATTTTACCTAAGCATTAATGGGTAAATTGGTGGTTTAATAAGCATCCACATCAAAGACCACATATACCATATTTTATCACCCTTGTGAGGGTTAGCTTTTTTTTCGCCCTTCTGGGCTACACAGCACCAGTGCAAAGTAACAGCACATTATAGTTAAATGGAAACTATACTCCTAAACATTGCCGGCCTCTATTAAATTATATCACATAAAAAACACACCATATATAAAACAGCTGGATATAAATAAACCCTTTTCATTAAAAATATACATTTCAAAGATTTTTTTTAATTCCCTAGAAGAGGTGATGCAGCCTGCACTGGGAACTGAAATCCTGCGTCATATCAGAAGTCTGTATTACAGGCTTACCATCAAAGACTATATCGTTGGGATTAACCATGGGGAGAAGGTCTCTGAAAGGCACAAAAACTTCCCCGGCAGGGCCAGTGCCCAGACACACAGTGGATGATTGAAACAGCGAGCCATAATAATTTGCAACCTGCAAAGGAAAATTGGAAGAAGCATTTAAAAATAAAAATCTCTACACTCTCTCCAGCTCATTAATATCCTTCTTAAGGACTGGAGCCCAAAACTGCACTGCATACTCAAGGTGAGGCCTTACCAGGGACCTATAAAGGGGCAAAATTATGTTTTCTTCCCTTGAGTCAATGCCCTTTCACAGCACATTGTCTCTGATTTAATAGTTTGATTTGTCTACATTTCTCTGTGTGTATTAGTGAGGATACTATGCCGTTTAGAGCAATACTGTTTCATAGGTTATAATAAAAATCCAAGTATGATAAATAACACTAAACATGAGCACCAGACAAATGACTGAATATTTTTGAAAACAACACAGAACACTTAGTTACCTTTTTTCCTGTTTTGGTCATCCACGAAAGCCCCAGCTGATTGGCTATTACAGCTGCAGTGACAGTGGTTCCATTATTTCCACCCCAGCCAACCAACATGACACCAAGTTTGGGAACCTTTCTTTCTGTATGGAAAGTAAACTTGGTGGAACATGGTTTGACCTGAGTGTAACAAGAGTAAGCAAAGTTAATTTAGCTCACATTTAATAACAATATATATAATCTCAGATAAAATGAAACAAATATCTCCTTCCCCCTTAAGGCTGAAGACCCACAGAGATTAGTTGCCCTGCAGTTAAACTTTAGCTACCACGGGTGACTATCTCTCTGAAATGCCTTTCCACCGACAATAAAGTGAATTGCCAGTGGAAAGGCATACTCATCACTTTGTTTTCTGAAGTCGCAAGAAGTTTCCTTCTGCAGGAAAATGAGGTGACACATATGTCTTTCCACTAGTGATTTGCTTTATTGCTGGTGGAAAGGCATTTTGTGGAGATTTAGTCGCCCGCGGGGCGTTGAGCAACTAATCTTCCTGTGGCCATTGCCCTTAGAGGATCAGTGAAACTAAAATCGTAGGGCCATTAAAAAAAAAAAGCCTATGTATAATGTGGAGGACATACAAGATTTTACACCTGTTCCCATATTATCATCTGATAGGAATATAAGCTATAAAATTATAAATGTCCCCTACACACGTGACCTTGTTTGAAGTCCCTTATCTCTGTGCACCCACCAACAAACGCTTATCAGTACAGTAAGGCATTTAATCTGCCCTTGGGTAACAAGAATATTGTTAAAATGGAACTGTATTTGATTAATGAAGCAATGGAAGCACTGAAACAACGTGCACAATCGCACACAAGCTGTTTAACTCTTTTAATGCCCAGAAGTAATTTATTATAAATAATTAATATATTTCAATGTTCAGCAAAGCTAGTCTTCACAGTTGCAATAATCTTGTTGGGTGAGGCCATACATAGATGTGTTGCTCCATTAAAGCACACATACAGAGAAAACCTCAACAGAAGCAAGTGATATAGCAGAAACTTGAAAAGCAGGAGGGTTTAATTAAATACAAAAGAGTATTACTTTATTATTTTTAGCCAAAGGGAAAATAAATGATAAAAAATCCATATTTATACTTAGTGAATTGTGTTCAAATGCATGGGAAAATCTTTGGCCTAATTTCACAGAAACAAATAAATTGGGCTAATGATGTAACATGTGAAATTTGCCTGGGGTCAGTAACAAATAGCAACCATATATTAGTTAGCTACTGTGGCTGGCCAAGTCCAGTTAGAAGGATAGCAGTGGCTACTAATCAAGCCTAATTTACTGTGATATCGCAGAAGGCTTTAGGGCAAAGACATCGCCTCGACTTTTAAGTAAAGGTCCCCATACACGGGCCAATTGTAGCTGCCGATATCGGTCCCTTGGACCAATTCAGCAGCTTATCGGCCCGTGCAGGGGCAGAAACAAGGGGCCTGGCCGACCGATATCTGGCCTGAAGTTGGCCAGATATCGATCGGCCAGGTTAGAAAATTCAGTTGGATCGGGGACCGCATCGGCTCGTTGATGCGGTTCCCGAACAGACTGCCCCATTGCCGCCATTAGAATTCGATCGTTTGGCCCCAGGGCCAAACGATCGAATTCGCCTACATGTTACCCGATATCGCCCACCTGTAGGTGAGGATATCGGGTGAAGATCCGCTCGCTTGGCGACATCGCCAATCGAGCGGATCTGCCCGTGTATGGGCAGCTTTAGTCAGTCGCGGTGACTAATAGCGGCAACTTTACTGCCATAGATCAGAATAGAAGTCACTGCAGCTAATTGCCACAACTTTTTAAAAAGTCGTTGCGACTAATCGCCCCATGTGACTTCACCCTTAATGATCAAAATGCATTTTAGACACACAGAGCTACTAGTAGCAGCTACTTGTCATAGCTACTAAAACAGACAATGCTGATCATTTACTGATAATTGTCTCTATGTGTTTTAGCAGAGGTCATTCTCAGTATTGTCAGTATGGCAGAGTATTTTCTGGAGTTTAGTACGCGAGAAAAGTAGCTGCTACTATGTAGCTCCATGTGTCTTGTGCCTTAATGTGTACCAACTCACTCATACCTTAGTAACACCTTTCTCCTCATAGACTTGTGTTGTATCATAGTTGTAATCAGCTTCTATTACATCCTTTAAATATCGCACATGTGGGCTTTCCACCTTGAACTTCTCGGCCATATTTAACTGCAGAGAACAGAAATATCATTGTAACACTTTCCATACCTTAGAACTTTGGAAACAAAAAAGAAAAACTGTGGGATTTCAAGAGTCTTTTGATAAAATAGCTTCAAGTTTACCACAATTCTTGTGAGAAAACTGTAAGGAAGAATTTTTACCTGTACTGACTGCATTATATGGGACTGCTTTATAAGTATGTAGAAATTCATAAGTATGGAAAATGAATTTAGGAAGCATAGGAAGAAACCATCAAGGGGTCTAGGGAGTAAGAGGAAGCCCCAGAATAAAGCCACGCACAAATTGCGAAAAAACTTTCCTCGCAAATAAAGGTGGCCATACACATACCAATTACGATCTTTCCTGTGACCATTGGTAGCAGGAAAGATCATTCATTTCCTCCTTTGAGGTTAGAAACAACAGAAATTCTACCTTCTTCTGCCGATTCAGCCCTAAATGCAGATTTTGCTCGGGCACCTTTGACGGAGCCCGATCGACTAGACGACTGATATCCGAAGCTTTTGCGATATCGGTCATCTTGTTGATCCGCCATACACGTACCAAATATCGTACGAGGTTTTCTGCGATAACACCGTGTAACACCGATATTACTGTACAAAACCTCATTTCGTACGATATTCGGTGTTTGTATGGTGGCTCAAAAAGGTTGACCGATATTGCAGAAGGCTGTTGATATCGGTCGACTCCTTGATTGGCCAGGTTAAAAGATTTTGATTGGGCACCTTCAATGGCGCACAAAATCTACGTTCAGGGCTGAATAGACAGGTGGAGGTAGACTATCTATTGTTTATACCTCCATATCTGACAATTCAGCCCTGAACGTCAGTGGAGGAGGAAACGATCTTTCGTGCAACCAATGGTCGCACAATGGATCGAAATTGCTACATCTATGGCCACCTTTAGACTTGTCTGTAAGGAACTCTGTGCATTTAATTAACTCCCTACATACCAGTAACACTACTGCAAGAAAGGGACTCTGAACTGCCTTAACCCCAGACATGCCAGCAACACCATTATGAAACCACCTCAGATCCAGGTCCCTAATATGACTGCAGAGCCTCTGAATCATTTGTGCTGTATTGTATAAGAAAATGGTATAGATAGGGTATTTAACGTGACTGTGAATTATTTGGTTTGCCAGATCAGGTTAAAAAAAAAAAAAGTTTTTTGTCTCCCACAATGATCTACCCTGCTGACTGACACCCTCATTTACCACTGCTAGTTCCAAAATTTCCCAGCAATCACAAGGGACACTATTCTCCTGCTGTACTCACAGATCTAGGAGGGGCCGTTGCTGGGGGCACTTTAGCAGGACATATAAGAGCCAAGAAGGGAAACAGACTGCTGCCCCCCTGCCCTCACACCCATGCACCATTAAGAAGAAAAGAAAGAGAATGGGCTGCCGGCTATGGATAAGTAGCAGCTTTGCTGTGATTCAGCTGTAGAGATGAGCTCCAGCCATCTGTGATCATGTGAGACCCCCTGCTGATCCCAAGGAGGTGACTGGTACTTATGGTGAGGTGATCCCAAGGAGGTGACTGGTACTGGACTTATGTTTAGCAGAACAGAGGGGCCCTTAGCATCACATTACCCCTTCTTTATTATTATGGCATATTTCTAAAGCACCAACATATTCTGCAGTGCTGTACAAAAAACCCTACATAAAAGAGGTAAAGAAGGTCCTGTCCAAAAGAGCTTACAATCCATTCCTGATAACCAATAAGACAATATTTAAATAAAAAAAAGTATACTTATTGTAAACAAAGGGGAAGCCCTAAATGTAGGTTGGGGGGCACACCCACACTATAGGCGGCAGTGCTCATGGCAGCGGGCAGTGCTCATGGCAGCGGGCAGTGCTCATGGCAGCGGGCAGTGCTCATGGCAGCGGGCAGTGCATGAGGTGGAGGAGCCGACATGGAGAGGGGGGAGGAGACGAAGCCACTTCCTATTACAAATGAATGAAATGAGCAGCCACGCTTACAGAAATTCCGTGCTCCAGCCCGGGGGGGTGTATGTGCCTAGGGAGGAATTAAGAAACCCAGTCCCAGGGTTCGAGCGTCGGTGAAATGTAGAATTAACCCTGCCAGCCACCCTACAAACACTCTACCGCTCTGCCCTATGTATAAACCAAGGAAAGGTAGCACTGTAGCCTCACGGTCTTCCCATCGCCACGCACCCGTCGGGGTTAGTGGAGGGAGCCGTCACTTACCACTGTGGGCTCCGGAAGGTGTCACCGCTGACAGAAGATGCCGGCTTCTTACAGTCCCAGTCTCTTGTAATCGTTGTGTAATCCGAGCAACTATCTCCTCCCCCTCGGTCTCTCCACTTCTAGCCACGCCCACCGGCCCCTCCCACCGCCTCTGGTTACACAAACCTGTCTGCCCAGGTGACTGGGTTCTTAGCGAGGAAGGGAAATTCATTCATTTAGAGGGGCCAGTTTGCTGAACTTTGGGGTCCTTGGCAGGAATCCAAGAGGGCTTTGCTATTTCTCATATCTGCCTCTAGTTAATATAGACTATCAACATTAATACATGATATCAATTTCTAGGTTATCAATTGAATACATTATATGAATTTATAGGTCACAGGAACAGGTAGATTTCCATGGGAAGTATCGGAACGCGAGCCGTACTGTGTGCCCGCAGTGTTGAAACACACATGGCCAACAACTTACACTGTCACCTGAAGCTCCATGGGACAAGCCACATGTGCAGAGTTTGTAAGAAAGGCACAAGGAAAGGCCAAGGCCATAGTGCCCTGTGCAGCTCTGCGCACCGAAGAGAGTAACAATGGCGGAAACTAACAGTTGAGGAGGATGAGAGCAGGAAACTAGAGGCCCAGAGGCGCCCTGGCTGATGTGCAAACTGCTCTGAAAATGTATTACTGTGAGGGCCAGAAACTAGTTGGGCATATAGAAGCTAGGGTTGCCACCTTTTCTGTAAAAAAATACAGGCTTTCCTATAATTTAATATTTTTAACATTGACATTAAGCACCATTTCTACCAGCCAGGCCAGTAATATACCAGCCAGATGGCAACCATAATAGCAGCACTGCACATTGTCAGGTAGTATAACTAAACATAACTTATTGTACAGCACTGTGGAATATGTTGGCGCTTTATAAATAAATGTTAATAATAATAATAACTGAAACTACTGCCACATTGAGCAGCTGACTAGAGAAAAATTGAGGGAGCCAGGACATTCACCAGAAAATCATGAGCCATATGTTCATTCAGCTGTCCATGTAATGTGCTAATATTTTTATAACTGAAAATGCTGAGCTTCATGGTTAAAAATGTTTTAGCCCTGGGCTGGGAAGTGGGGACTACACGCCTCAAAACGCCATACTCAGCTAACACAGATTTTTCTGGGAGACACCTGGATTTTTACTCTGTATAGTTAGAGCTAACTGGCCATCGTTGTGACATAACGGGGCAAGGATGGGGGAATACAGGGTTTGTGTTTGGTGTTTTGGGGACATAAAACTTCCTACAGGAGGCTAGCATCTCAGGGGAAGTATCCCAAAAGTGTTGCTAAGATATTTAGAGAAAATCATTTAAAGCAAACTCACAATTACCTAATTGCCACTTCTTTTTACTTTAACATACAGTATTTCAAAACATTGATGTCAAAATGCTGGAGTAAAGGCATTTCTCCAGTTTGACCCAATCTTTCTCAACTCTCCTGTTTAATTTCCAACAAAAGGATATAAAACACCTATAAATTTTAGCATTATCTACATCTAATCAGGACACTAAAAGCTACTCATATAACGGTACAGCGTCTTTACTGTATTAGGAACCCTTTACAGCCTTATACTTAATACCCCTTCTTCACTTGGCTACTGCCTCATTAATAATACCCCAATTTTCTGGGAAATGATGGCACTTTATAGTAATGTGTCAATAAAAAAATAATGGTTGGCAATAAAATTTTATGCACATCAGTAAAAAATATTTCTGAGGACTGGCAGCCCAGCTTTAGGGGAAAACATTGAGTGTAGTGCTAGGATTTTGAAAAAGGTGTCACCCAGACAAGAAAAGTTGTACAATTAAAATCCTTTTTAAATTAAACATAAAAACCCATTTTTTTCAATTAAAATGTCCAAAGCTGTTATAAAGGTGTGTAACCTGAAGAGGTTGCTGGTGATAGCTTAATTAAATACCTGTTAAACAAAATATTCACTCAACTCAAGTATACAGTGTTGCACCATGGTGGGCTGTCCAAGCAATTACTAAATGAAACATTATTCTATGCAACTTGCAGTGAGTGCACTGTCCATGCTGTTGTAATGAAGTGCATACAGTTGTGCACATTGACACAAGGGAACCATGAAATTCCAGGGTTAACTTAACAGCTTCAGTCAACAGCTGAGCTGGCTTGCATCAAGTAAATCGGAAGCTAATTCTGTTATTGATGGTGTACACATTGTCGTGCCAGAAGTGGCCCAATCCTAGTGTGGTTTGCCAAAACAGAAGCTCATATGCAGCCATACTGGTGCATCATGCACAAGTTACAACAGACACTAATTAGTGGAAACTTGCTATTATGCTGAAATTATGGGGGAATATGGTACACTGTGGGAAAAAAACATGATGATATGTGTCTGAACTTTACATTTATTTTTTCTTTACTTGTACACTGCTCTGTGTTTGTAAATGAGCACTACAGAACCAAACAGCTCTCTACACTTAAAGGAAAATATTCTGAAAATTTCTGCAAATAATGTAGGATGAGTTTGCATTTCTTCACACACTACGTGAGGAATTTCAAGTACATTACATTACACTTCCCTGCCATTCTTCACTCTCAAGCACTGATACGGTTGGCATGAATTAGGACCAGTGTTATTCAGTGTTATTAGAGTGTTTGGTGCAGTGACACAACTTAGCCTTTTCAACTAACTACAGTAACATTAAAGTCATTATCTGTATCGTCTTGAGATTAATCCTGCCAATGGCTTGGATGGATCTGAATGCAGAGCATGTGCATTTTAAAGTTACCTCTTGGGGCACAACTACTGTACCAGGCATCCTTAGTGTGAGAGTAGCCTAGGGCTGGAGCTTCTGTTGTTGTTGACTATAATATAAATATATGATTTTATGGGTTTCGCTTAACTCCTTCTCTGCCATACAGAGGCTTCATCTAAAGGACAGGTGCATATAAGCAAGCTACTGTATATGCTTGCAAAACAGTATATATTTTCAAGGTTTTGGGGCCTAGAAAATGTGCTGTGGGGGCCCAGCTAGTTGTACATAAACCACAGGTGAAGAGGATACAAAATGTGTCATGAACTACCTAACCTCATTACATATGGTGGGGTACAGAGTCCAGGTGATGCTGTGTGGAAAGTGACTCCTGATAATCCCGATATGGTAGGTGAGGTGACATCATAAAGTGACATTCATTATGCAGCTAGATTAGCAGCTGGAAGACAACAGAGCAATCTTTATTGCAAATAGAATACTTAGCCCTCTGTCACCAGATATGTCACATGCCACTTAAAATTCCTAATGTACATGTTTCATAAAGTTGTTACACACAGTCACATTTCAGAGGTGCCTGATGACGGGGCATCCCCCTGAAACGTTAGATGGTTTGCACTTAATCCTGCTCAAACAGGCCTATTGTGCCAATTTTAATAGCTAATAGCACTATCATATTATGCAATGCCCCAGAGAAATGATTTATCATTCATGAGTACCTGTCCCAGTGGAGCTTACCTTCCAAGGTCCCTATCATGCACATATCAGGGGCGGAACTAGGGGTAGGCAGAAGAGGAATGTTCCTTAGACGCAAGAGTAGGTAGTAGCACATCCCTCTTGTGTCACCTACCCCTAGTCCAAGCCTTTATCCCCACAGCGCCTGCATGCTGTTTACTTCCCCCCATCATCATCACATGTGGGGGGGGGGGGGTGCAAGGTGGCCTGTCAGGTTGCCTAAAGCTTGGCTCAGCACTGGCACAAATACAAATTACAGTTTGTACAGTATGTTATTGGAGTGTGGAAGGAAACCAGAAATGAACCCGGAACCAAAAGGCTAACCATGATTTTGGTGTGGCCTCTATATCATATGGTGAGAATAAAATAGAGATGGTTTGGGCATCAGAAGCACCTCCTTATCCAAAGTATGATTTTTAAGCAAGTTCTCCAAGCCAGGGTTTTATGGATATGCAAGAGGAATTCATATCATTGGATGAATATCCACTTATCCCTTTAAGAAGACCCTACATAGCAAACATTTTGATGATAAACAGTCCTCTCTCTTCTGTACAGAAACATCAGTATTCATCAAGAGTTGCAGCTTCTGCCTCTTTCTTTCCTTGCAGCTGCAATTTAGAGAAACTGTTTAAGCAAAGGAGATTTTGGCTGACTTCTGTGCACCCAACATAGGTTTCAGAGGGCAAATAAGTATTTACTCTGTTATCTCTATACAGAAATACAATCTAGGATAAATAGTACAGATAATAAATACCTGCTTGCTGTCTGGGGGATGGGTTAAAAGCACAGGGTTTCCTACATGATTAGCGCTAGGACCTATAGTTACCAATTGTAATGAACTGCTGAAGATTTAAATTCACTCTTGGTACGAAGTGAAGGGCTGTGTCTCACTCTGTATGTAGCTCTGCCAAATACAGGCCAAATACAAGTGCAGAACATGGGCATCTGCTTGTGTATCATTCAGAAAACACAAGCTGGGGCTCACCAAGAGATGCAAGGCTCCAGGGATCCCTGTACATACCACCTGCCTATGGAAAGCATTAAGTCCAGAGTTCCTTTTTGTCTGACAGCCCTGACTTTGCACCTTGCTCTGAATTTATTTAATCTGGTGCAATGCACAAAGCACAGCTTGAATCTTACAGAAAATAAATGAATCTCCAGTCTCAGATATGTGACTGATTATTAGTATGTATCAATCTAGTCCTCATCAAGTATCAATTTAGATACTTCCAAAAAAAAAATATGACAAAAAAGATGCTGCAAGTGAAATACCAAGTTACAAAAGAATGCAGTTCTTATAGTGTTTGTTGGCAAGTTGTGTCATAAATACAACACATTTACAGCAGGTATCTGATTTTTTGTTATGGATTTGATTTATGAATTTGTCATATAGCTGGCAAATGTTCAAAAGTGCTGTATAAACAATAAAAAATCATTATTTGTTATTGCTCTACAAATATGTCATTTGTGATTAAAAAATTCTTCTCCATACTGACAGAAGCCAAATATAGTAGCATCATCGCTGCTATGTGTGTAGGAGCTACTTGGTAAAATTACCCTCAAGATGTGGGTATGAGAAATTATTGATACAAAGTCATGTCCCCTTTTAACAATATTTTTGCATATTTGTTAGTAGAGGTGGGGAACTGTTGAAAAATATGTTGGTGCAATTGCAACATTTTTAAACAAATACTTTGTTTACATTTGTTAATTCCCCTATGGAATCTCTGGATTTGTGACCACTCACTTATCGATGGTCAGTCAAACAGTTTGCCTGCACATTTAGCCAAATGCAGTGCATAAGGGCAGACAGAGCCTATCTTTATCTGTACCTGAAGGGATGGGGTTAAGGGCTGATCAACTTTTCTGCAATTGCACTGATCGCTCAAATTGCACATTAGCTAATGAGCCTGGTTTTGGTTGGCTTAGTGTTCCTAAGGGTGATGGTACATCATAAGATATGTCGCCCCTGGTTAATTCTGCGCTACTGCAGGAGACCAATCTCCCCAAATTGACTATCCATAATAAAAGATTAAAGGAGAAGGAAAGGCTAATAAAGACTTAATCTCAAGCTGCAGTCATACCTTCAGTTCTCTCAATAGTGTCCTTAAAGGGGAAGGAAAGGCTAAGTCACTTGGGGGTGCTAAAATGTTAGGCACCCCCAAGTGACTTTAATCGCATACCTTGTACCCCGGGCTGGTGCCCCTGTTAGGAGAAAACAGCACCAGCCCGGGGTACCTGGAGCGATGCGCTTCCTCATTCCGGCTTTGTTTCGCTGCGACTACACAATAGGTGCATGCGCAGTAGAGTGAAAAGCTGACTTCCCTGTTAAAGTTCGGCTTTTCACTCTACTGCGCATGCATGCACTCGTGAAGACGGAAGGAGGAAGCGCTGCAGCTACCCCGGGCTGGTGCTGTTCTCTCTGAAAAGGGGCACCACCCGGGGGAAAAGGTATGCGATTCAAGTCACTTGGGGGTGCCTAACATTTTGGCACCCCCAAGTGACTTTGCCTTTCCTTCTCCTTTAAGTCTCCCCATATTTCTCCTGTTCAGATGCCTCATAGAAAAAAAAAAACGCTGAGTTGTGTAAAGAAAGTTCCCATAATGCCTCACTCCTGTACCAAGTCCAAGACCAGTGTACATGCTCAATGTGTAAGACTATGAGGAAGCTTCCTGCTTATCAGATTCACGTTCCTAAGGGTAAGAGGGAGTTCTTAGCATTCTTGAGGGAGAGGGGAGCAGGAGAGGGGAGAGAGCTGCATGTCACTGGCACAGGAAAACAAACAGACAAGAAATCCTGTTTCTTTAGACAGAGAACTCTGTGAGTGCTTATGGCTGTATTTACATAGACCTTTCTGATAAAGCTTACCGAGTTTGTACCTTTCCTTCTCCTTTAAAGTAATATGGTCATGGGAAAACTTGTTTTTTTCCCAAATGCATCAGTTAATCAGCTACTACAGCAGAATCCTGCTTTGAAATCCATTTTTTAAAAACACACTTTTTAATGTGTTAAAAATTATATTTAATTTTGCGGCTAGCCATATTCTTCATTTCCCAGGGTGCCACAGCCATGTGACCTGTGCTCTGATAAACTTCAGTCATACTTTACTGCTGCGCCGCAAGTTGGAGTGATATCACCCCCTCCCTTTTCCCCCCCAACAGCTGATCAGCAGAACAGTAGTTATCAGGACAGCACTTTGTATGAAATCCAAGCCCCAATGACCACATTGTAATTCCAGTTACCACATTTATAAAGTGTACCAGTGTGAATTGATTTGGATTGTTTGGTATACTTTCCATAACCCATATAATGTAAAACTGGTGAAACATTCAGGAATATTAGGATGCTGATTATGCATTGTATTATGTCTGTATTAAGTGCAAAGGCAAACAAAGCCGTGTTTTCTCCTGTGCCAGAAGTATAACATTTGCTTACATAGCATTCATTTTATGGAGGCATACAAGCTAATGAGTAGCTATTAATGGTGTTTCACCGACTTGCATTTGGTAGTAAGTGCTTACATTTAGAAGGAATAGCATATTGCTTGGCATGCCTCCTAAGCCCTGCACATGTCTGGCCAGTCTGAACAGGCTTCCGGGATCTAAAGAGTTCAGAGGCAGAAATGCATAAAATAGTTGCACGGCAGGTAAAGATTAGCTGAAAAATGTGACGTTAATCACAGTTACAAAATCTGCATGCATTTCTAAATCCTTCTTTATGAGGTATGCATATAGACAGGAAAACTAAAATCCAACAAAGAATGTGGCTAGAAATGGTATCTTTGTATTTGATGCCTTCAACTTAAAGTAGCAGCCCTATAAAAAGTGTCCATGTCTCCAAAATTGCCCCCAGTCCAATACTTGGTCAGCCCACCCTCTAGTGCAGCAATCCCCAACCAGTGGCCTTAAAGCAGGTGCTTATTTTTGAATTCCTGGCATGAAGGCAAGCCTTGGGTGGATCAAAACCATGTGTACTGCCAAACAGTGCCTCCTGTTGTCTGCCAGTCCACATAGGGGCTACCAATATCTAAACACAACCCATGATTGGCACCCCCAGGAAACTTTTTATATGTTTGTGTTGCTTTCCAACTCTTTTCACATTTGACTGTGGCTCACAGGTGGAAAAGGTTGGGGACCCCTGCTCTAGTGCCTGAGGCACAGCCCATGCTCACTCCCTAATCTAAAGGTGGGCATCCACAGAATGAAAAAGCTGAATGAAAGCTGCTGACTCCGTACTTCCTGACCAAGTCGGCAGCTTTGGGCCTAGAGAGCAGTATTGGGCCCAGAGATGGACCTGCCTAGATGAGATCTGTCCAAAAATGTTCAAGATATCTACAGGGCAGGTTTGTTTTTTAATTCAATGAGGACCACATCAGCATGTTAATGCAGTCCTGATTTGATGGTCTGTAGGTCCTTCCATATGACAGCCTGGGGACCAATGATCAGATCAACCTGATTAGGGCCAGTGTGTGGGTGGCCAAACCAGGCCCAGGTCTGCTCTGCCAGATGCAGATGAATTAGCAGATCTTGCAGCGTATGGCCAGCTTAAAAGGGTTGTTCACCTTAGAGTTAACATTTCAGTTTGACAAGTTGCAATCTGTCTTAATTTAGTATTTGTTTTTTTTTCTTTCTATTTTTTCACTTTAATTACCAGGGGGTGGTTTAAATGAGAGACTGGTATATGAATAGGCGAGGGCCTGAATTGAAATATAAGTAATAGAAAGTAACAATAAAAATTGTAGCCGCACAGAGCATAGTTCTTTTGGCTGCCGGGGTCAGTGACCCCCCCATTTGGAAAGTTGAAAAGAGCCATAAGAAGGTGGCCAATAATTAAAAAGCTATAAAAAATAAATAATGAAGATCAATTACAAAGTTTCTTAGAATTGGCCATGCCGTAACATACCAAAATGTAACTTCAAAGTCACCACTCCTTTAGATTTAGCAAGGTTTTATCTGTCAAATAGATCTAACTAAAGGGACCTCATTTCAATTTCTAATCTGTAAATTAAAAGCAAGAGGTAAATCTGCCTTCAGTTAGTCAAACATTTGAAAGGGTATTGCAAACTGAATTGGTGTATTTCTAGATTGCTTGTTCTGTGTTTTGAAACAATGTAGCAGAAGCCAGCTGAAAACAAACTGCGAAGAAGCATGCAAAGCTGTGTAAGAAATGGAATATTTGCTGGAGAACCGACTTCTACTACATTGCTACATTATTTTAAGAGTCAGAACCAAAAGTGCAGAAAAGAACAAAGACAAATGGTACTGTACATTCAGTTGCATTTACATTTACAAATACCGTATATACTCGAGTATAAGCAGAGTTTTTCAGCACCAAAAATGTGCTGAAAAAGTCAGCCTCGGCTTATACTCAAGTCAGCTGAAATACACGCAAGACTGACCTGCACATGCCCCTTGCCAGCGTTAGCGATTCCCATTCCCTCTCCCCTCAGATGCACCAGGCTCACCAGGCTACCTAACAGTCCTATCTTCTACGCTTGGGTGGAAGTGATGTTGCGAGCCTGGGCGGAAGTGACAACACGTGCCCCCTGCTTGCCGGCGTCTCTCCTGGGTCCCCTGCCTGCGAATCCCATTCCTTCCAGCCCCTCTAATAGTGTGCTGTTCTGCACGTCTGGGAAGCAGTCACGGGCCCCTGCAGTTTCAAGGTACTAGATTTTTGGTTACTTTCCAACAAAGAGCCCTGTCTACAATCACCCTAAGCCCTTGAATACTGCCATATTACTGCTATATGTGTAGCATTTCTCATGTTGTCATTAATATATATAACAAAGATTAGTTTCTTATCCATTACCTGCAGATAAAAAGTAAAGTATACAGGGGACATAAGACTAGCATGAAAATTATTGATTATTAATCAGTGACCTTTGTGTGTGTGTGGGCAGGTTTAAAGCTAAGACAATTAGACAGCTGAATTATTATTTACAAATTCATCATTTTTGTTTATTGTATTGCACTCTCTTTGATGTGTTTTCTTTTCTTTCTCGTTCAGCTTCTGTACTGTGAACTTTAGGCTCTCCATTTTGCTGCATTTCACACCCTAGGCTTATACTCGAGTCAATAAGTTTTTCCAGTTTTCTTAGGTAAAATTAGGTACCTCGGCTTATATTCGGGTCGGCTTATACTCGAGTATATACGGTACCTATAAAACCACTGAAAAATTTTAAATCGATGTATACAGGAATATATCTGATATTGTAGGGTGGGTTGACACTTAGCTCTAAAGCATACTTCATTCTGTACTTTCTATGCAGCTAGTATATGCAAACCTGAAGTACTAACCAGTAAATAGGTACGTGTCAATGGTGTTCCATTTGAAAAGGACAACTTTGCAAGGTAATTCCTTGAAAGCTCAATAACTCTAAAGGGCACACACACTGCATATCTGGTTAATTATTAGTTCAGGTTGCTGAGAATTCTAGTCCAACATTTGCATGATCACCAGTTGACCCTTTGCTACACTGTATTAAGATGTGCACAGGCCTCGTTGGTCAGCTAGGGGAATTGTCGTCAGCATATTCCATTTTAAGCAATCAGTTGTAAAGCATTCAGATTAATGTCAGTCCCTATATAATATTGGTAGTCACTGGTGGGGGGATATAGTAAACAGCTATATGGGGTCCCATCATTGCCAGGGCAATAAAAATCAGTATTAAGCACTGTTTAGTATATTACAGTGGACTCTAAATATTCCCCATATACATGGCCCTGATCAAAGTGTTCAGCCTGAAGACCAACAGGGACTCATTTGTGTCATTAGTCACAAATGACTGAAATGGCCAAATATTTTTGCTGTGTGTGTGCCCAGAGTAATACATTTTGCAGCTGATTAGCAGCCTAGGTATTACTAGCCTTTGTATTCAGGCCATCTCCTATTCATATTCCAATCTCTCATTCAAGCCACTGCCTGGTAGCTAGGGTAAATTGGTCCCTAGCAACCAAATAGATCATCTAATTCTAAACTGGAGATCTGCTAAACAAACCCAGTCAAACTCAGTGTACTGCATCTACTGTGACAAATTATTTGCCACTCCTGTTGGAATGCTACATTATAAGTGTGTACAAGCAGCCACAAAAGTAATTGGTAGAGGCCCAATCAGTTATACAATTCAAGGTCTTGTGGCTAACCTCCGGGCCCAGCTCAATTGGCACTGGTTGGACATCTTTGTGAAAGGCACTGTTTCTAACACTTTAAAAGCAAAGTTTTATGCAGTCTATATTATAGGGAAGGGCATTTTCAGTTCCAGCAGTGATACATTAATGAATATAAAGATTGTATATATAGTTCAGTATGATTTTAAACCTATCCACCTCTTTGTCTGCTCTATTAATATTCATGGCAGGAAAACAATTCTACCAGACAGGAGCAAGTAAATGTAGAACTGGAAGGGCTGACAGACTAAAGCAAGCCGGATTCCTTTGTGCTATGATACTGTTGTGAGCGGCAAAGCATCCTGTAGCTGTCAGAATGGCTAATGAGAAACTGGATGGAAGGAGCGAGTGGAAATTTCCAGGAGCTGTTGTTACATCATTAGTGGAAAGTTCCAGTGCAGCTCCATGCCAAGCATCCTCTGTAAGGCATGTGTTGCAATATAGCTTTATCATAGCTCATTAGCACACCATTAAATGACAATTGCTTTTATAAGCACTTCCCATTGATAATTTGTAACTACAGTAAATGCAGCTGTTTGTATGTAACAAAACAACATATCAAGCAAATCTCATCTGTCAAGAAGTACATAGTAAACAATCAGAAATGGTCCATCATTTACTTTCCAAATTCTCACAAACTGTGGGAGCTGATCTAGAATATGCAGGGGAGCCTGAAGAGGACCCAGAAAGATTATTATATTGGATGTCTTCTTCCCTGGGCCTGTGCCAAGTGATTAAAAAACTAAATGGTTGCAAACAGGGCGGACCAGTACATTCAAGTTACTGTTTTTCCCCATTCTTAATTATTATTTTTTACTTCATCTTTTGATATTACACAGGCCACATTACTATATGACTGATCTTGACTGCCCCCATAGGCCTTTGTAGGCAGTAATAGAACAGTACCCCTTTTATTGCGAGCACTCTGCATTGTACCACACACATTCTCTACCCCCGCATCACATGTAATAGATTAGTACATAAGTAGCACATAAATTCTATTAGTACCCTCACCATCCCCATAAGTCTTTCCGTGAATTTAAGTACGGTATCTAGGTTTTTACAGGTATGGGACCTGTTATCCAGAATTCTCAGGACCTGGGGTTTTCCTGATAAGGGATCTATTCATAATTTGGTTATCCATACCTTAAGTCTACAAAAAAAAATATTTAAACATGAATTAAACCCAATAGGATTGTTTTGCCTCCAATAAGTATTAATTATATCTTACTTGGGATCATGTACAAGGCACTGCTTTATTAATACAGAGAAAAAGAAAATAATTTTAAAAAATGTGACTGATTACAATTGAGTCTATTGGATGGCCTTCCTGAAATTCTGAGCTTTCTGGAAAACTGATCCCAAAAAAAAAAAAAAAACAGTTTGCAAAATATTACATTTTCCTTAATATGATCAGATGTTTAAAAAGCATAGACAAAATGGTTTATGTGCACACAAAAACAGCCCAGGAAAAGAATGTAATGCTTGTGGGGCACGTGTCCTATGAACTGGCCTGCGCTCCCCAGACATAGGGCATTGCAGATTAAGTTCTTAACTCCAGGTCACATATTCCCACATTAGGATTATATCCTATGTCTGTAAATGTTACACACAAACCTCTCAGAAGTGTGTGCAGCATAGCCCTCCTCCAGCACAACCTGAACATGCTTTTAAAGTACAAAAGGCTGCCAGTGTAAGGTTGGCCAAAGTAAAACCAGATCATGACTGGCAGTGGGGGCTTGCTGACATTATAAATGCTGAACTTGCCTAAGCCACCAATACTGGCTGCAGTGCAACATCACTGGGGAGGAAATCCTAAATAAGGAATGACATATTATGAGCAGTTATGTGCATGGCCTGTTTCTGTTTCACCACCAATAATGCAAAGCAATTACTTACAGCAGTTAGGCGACATTTGGACTTGTATGCCCACATGACATTTTTGTAGAAAATGCACAATACTTTGTGTGTATATATATATATATATATATATATATATATATATATATATATATATATATATATAGAATAGCTGTAGAGAGAGTCCGCACTCACAGGTCTTAAGAAAATATAGAAGTTTTATTCAAATCAACATCTAACGTTTCGGCTGCATCCACAGCCTTTCTCAAAGGCTGTGGATGCAGCCGAAACGTTAGATGTTGATTTGAATAAAACTTCTATATTTTCTTAAGACCTGTGAGTGCGGACTCTCTCTACAGCTATTCCATCTATTATTTTGGGACTGCACCCAGGCTCCCTTGGACCTACTTATACGTGAGTGCCTGTCTTCTTGCAATATATATATATATATATATATATATATATATATATATATATATATATATATATATATATATATATATATATATATATATATATATATATATATATATATACACACATACATACACACACACACACACACACACACACACAAAGCAAGATCCATTTGTTTGACTTGTGTGTGTGTGTGTATATATGTATGTTTACATATATATTTAAGTAAAATGATCAATAAATCACTGGACTTAAATTGGTGATTTATTGTATTGATTAGGGTATTTTATACATTTTTAACAAACTGAAATGGATCAGAAAGCTTGGAATTACAGGAATGCCATTTCCTATAGAGTCCATGTTAATAATCCTAATTTATAAAATTATTTATTTTTACCTGTAATAACAGTACCTTGTACTTGATCCCAACTAAGCTGCCACAAATCTACTTTATTTAATGCTTTAAGTTACTTTATTTAATGTTTAAATGTATTTAGCTGACGTAAGGTCTGGTGATTCAATCATGGAAAAACCCAGGCACAAAGCATTGCAGATAATTGATCTCAAAAAGAGGAGAGGCAGGAAAGTAATACAGTGAACATTTTGTCTTGGTACAAAAAGTGCTAATGGAAAAGAACAAGGTTTAAGATGCAACTTTTGACATGATTTTCAGAAACTTTGTAGAAACCAGACAGAAAATCTGAAGATTGTAAAAGACATTGAAGTATTTTGAATTGTTTAGAATATATAGTTTCCAAAAATATGATTTTTCTTGGTATCATCTTTCTAACTTTTCTAATAGCACCCAGTTTAAAGCCCAAAGAGTAAGCAATGCAAAATCACCCTATTTTTATTTTGGGGTCTCTATATACAACATAGTTGGGTAATCATATACATAGAAATTGGCTTTTAGCACAAACCAAGTATAGTATGCAGGTGTCAGCCTTAAAATACTGAATACTTTACTTACTTTACTCTATATATACTTTACTTTGTATATATAGAAACTGCACACATTTGCTATCCTGTAAATATGTTTTAAATTTACGCATCAGCTTCATCATCAACATTTTTGTACAAAAAAAAAAAAAAAGTACAAGTGTGATATATGCATAACTTGCTAGCACTATATGAATAAATGATGATGATGATATAAGGGATAATTTATCAAGTATTTGGGCACAAGTGGCAAAGCACTATGGGGCACAAAGCTCCCCTGTGGGACTGACATTAGTAAATGAGCCCTGCAGTGCTTAACTTTTGAGCTTGATAAAGGTCCCAGGTGAGGAGTGGAGTCGGAGGCAATTTTGGGTACCTGGAGTCGGAGTCGGCAAAAAATGAACCGACTCAGACTCCTACTAAATTTAAATGGGAATAAAAAATAAAAAAAAGTTTAAATGTCCCAATTCACAAACAGTCATAATTAATTACTTCTCTGCTATAAGAATAAAGCCCAATGCACGCAGTGCATAAATGAACACGTTGAGTGACCATGAAGCATGCTTTTCATTGACTGTATGAATGTATAAAATACATTAGCATATTAAAAACAGACGAGTCGGAGTCGGAAGTATCAGAAACTGAGGAGTCAGAGAATTTATCTACCGACTCCACAGCCCTGTATAATGTATAATATATATATATATATATATATCTCAAACCAAGGATGGCACACCGCTTCAATTCTTCTCCCGGGTGCACGGTAAAAAATTTAAATATTGCAAAAAAAGACCAGCAACACCGGATCTATTGTGAATAGTAGATTATATTTAAAAAATGCATGAACAGCTGTTCATGTTCATGCATTTTTTAAATATAATCTACTATTCACAATAGATCCGGTGTTGCTGGTCTTTTTTTGCAATATATATATATATATATATATATATATATATATATATATATATATATATATGTAATATATAATATATAATATATATATATATATATAGCAAAAAAAAGGGAAAGTTGTGCTCAACCACATTAGGCGGGGGTGCAATGAGGTTGTGACCACAAAATACATAGAAACCACACATTGCAATATAGGGACAAACAATCCCTGTTTTGCTTAAAGGAACAGTAACACCAAAAACGAAAGTGTATTAAAGTATTTAAAATATAATGTACTGTTACCCTGCACAGGTAAAGTTGTGTATTTGCTAAAGTAACAGTACTATAGCTGATATAAATAAGCTGTTGTTTAGTCATGGGGGCAGCCATTCAACCCTGGAAAAAAGGCACAGGTTACAGAGCAGATAACAGATAATCTCTGTAGAATATAATGGGACTTTGTCTGTTATCTGCTATGTGCCTGTGCCTTTTCTCCTCTGAATGGCTGCCCCCATGGCTACACAGCAGCTTTGTTTATATAAACTATAGTAGTCTTTCTGAGGCAAACACACAAGTTGTACCAGTACAGGGCAACAGTACATAATATCGTAATTATTTTTATACACTTTCATTTTTTGGTGTTACTGTTCCTTTAAAGGGGAGGGCATTTCTTAGTAGCTTAATGCACAGAATGTCTTAATGTCCTATTATAACTTGCACCAGTTTTTTTTTCCATTGCATTAAAAGCTACAACACTACTTTGCCCAATATTCCTTTCTTCCTATAGGCATATATTTTAGTACAGGTATGGGATCCATTATCCCGAAACCCCTTATCCAAAAAGCCCTGAATTTAGAAAATGAATTAAGAAAATGATTTCCCTTTTCTCTATAATAATACAACTGCATCCTAAAATGTAATTCATTCTTATTGGATGCAAAACAGCTCTAGTGGGTTAATGTTTAAGAGATTTTTAACTGATAAAGAATAGAGACCCAAATTATGGAAAGATCCCTTTTCCTGAAAAAAACCCAGGTCCCTAGCATTCTAGATAACAGGTCCCATGCCTGTACAATTTATACTGCAAATGTAATTGGATACAGACATTTTACTCACACTACCATCATCATAAGTCTATCGATGAAATAACATAAGCATTGCATTATCATTACCAGACGACTGCAATAAACGGCAATATTTTTGTGCAATGGTACAAATGAAATGGGAATACACAAAATACGATGCCTTGCAAATATTTAAATGCATTAATAATTTTATTAATCGCTTCCAGCAATAATCCATAAAATAAAAATACCATCTTTTTGGCGTTTTATCAACAAAATGTTTCTCTCTTCAGAAAGTTCAGGTGGGCATCAGAAACAGAATCATCAGATTTAAAAAAAAAAAAAAAAAAAAAACAATAAAACCATTAGGAAAAATAGAAACCATTAGAGAAATAGAAACCAGTTGCAGATTTCACTAGTTTGGCAAACTTTGGAAGTAACTGATAGAATTCCTTGGCTGAGTCGTCTGTCAGCGATTCTTCTTGGGTTGGACTTTAAAAAAAAAAAAAAAAAAAAAAAAAAAAAAAGGGGGGGGGGAGGACTGTTAACTTGTAGAACAAAAAAAAAAAAGGGGGGGGGGGGTTATGTAGCCAGGTGCAAATTTTCTGCAACCCAGTGGAAAATGTTAATGCCAAGACTGAAACTGCTTTTGGTCATACTGTGCAATCAGTTTTTTTATGTGGGCAAGTTTATTGTGAAGATATTCACACCGATTCTTCTCTTCACTGTAGTTTGGATTTGTCTAGAAAAACGAAATAAAAAGGGAGAACAATTGTGAATATTTCTCTTTAGAACAGACTTGATGCCTAGCACACATCTACCTGGTATATACCCAGTACTTTGAAGCCATGTTCACATTAGGGAGTTTTAGACAAATGGTAAATCTTACAAGTCAGATAATTTTCATTTAAACCCTTAGATCCAACTGCACTATATCAGATGGAGCCAATGATTTATATTCCTCATTCTGCTGGACTGACCTTTAAAACCCACACAAAAATAGTTTGAAGAGGGAATTAGAATGAGCTCTGTATAAACAAGATGCTTCTTAACCCAATTTCTTAGGCTTACAGATGAAGGGTTCTTTATGAAGGGGGTTTAACTGTGATTTCTATTTTAATTAACTGCCTTTGCTTCCTCCCACAATTGCTTAAGAATCAAATAAGTTAGAAATATAATTCTTTTGTAAAACAATAGGTTGAAAATATGAACAAAACTAGTAAACATTTTCATTGCCAGGTCTTGCTTAAACAGACATTATACACCTATCATACAGAGTTGAAATTAACATTCCAATACTCCAATTATTCTGCTAATTGGAAATAAATAAGATCTGTGCATTTGAGTTCTACAAATCAATCTATCCATGGGAGTTCAGTTTCAGTCATTTAGGCAATTCTAGCAACTTATTATAGGTACTGCCTTGAAGGCACCACACTGTTTCACAGGCAGATATAGTGACACTTGCTATGGAGACACGTGCTATGGGGCAACTGTGCATGGGCATATTCATTTTACTGAATGACTGCTATCTAGGCAGGATTATCTAAGAGGAAGGTTTTTAAACTGTACTGATTTTAGTTGTTAAAGATGCAGCAGACCTATTCATTTGTCAATGGTTCTAACAGAAGCCAAGGATAAAACAGAGATCCTCACAGCTGCTATACTGTTTATAACGTGTACTAAAAATAAACAAAGTAACGTTGGGGTTCATATTGTTTTTACCTAATCCTTGGCTCTCCAGTTTCTGATACAATTCTCCCATCATTTATTAAAATTTAAGAAAGACTTGTGGATACAACTGAAAGTGGCTTAAATGTATAGTAAATATATTTTATGTTTCATATAAAAAAATGTAGATTAAATAAATATCAAATATTTAGATTTACTTTTTTGATCTTGCGATATTCCTGTAGGATCTGATCATGGATAGTCTGTAAAGAGAAAAATATATGCATTTATTGAAGAGAACATGCAAGATAAAGTGAGGTTTGGAAAATAGAGAAGTCATAAAACATTAGTATTTTCTAAAGCCCAGCACCAGTCCCCTTAATATAGTATACACATAACAAGGGAACAAATAGTTACACCTTCATTGTACCCCAACTTTACAAGTTATCGATGTTTAGTATTCAACAACCCTTACTACAGTGCCCCATCATCCTGCGTCTGTTAGATAAGTCCAATACATAGGGCAACCATGTGAGAGTTATATCTTTAGAAAATGAAGCTGTAGTTATAACCTAGTCCCTATAAAAGCAGTGTAACATTTTGAAATCCTGAATGAATCAAAAGGGTAATAAATGTAGAGCTGGCCAGACCAGGGATAGCTATGAATCAGTTAGCCAGCTTAAATATATAAGACAAATGGTTATAAATTGCTTTGTAGCTGTTTGCACAAAATATATTAATGCAATAATGGCATGAAGAGGATTTCCTTTGTTCTTCTGAAAAATCTAAGAAGAAATTAGACATCCCAAATCTAATTTACATTTACAATAAATATCACTCCACCATCTGTTGTTTAGGCCCTCTAAGTGGAGCCCCTCAATACTGGGAAAACATGCTTTGGGTGGGGTGACAGACAGTAGAGCGAATCATTCTTCTAACATATACACACAAACACACTTTTTAATGCCATTTTCTAAACAATGGAGGTATTCCTGCTGTCCATTCTTACCTTGTATTCCTCTGATCCCTGACAAAGCTGTTTGAGCTGGGAGTCCAACTGTGTAAACCTACGCGTTATTCGCTCTATCCTGGCATGCAAGTCTCTGTATTCACTGTACTCTGCGTTGAAGTCATTTTTGTAACTCTGCCGCAATTCCTGAGATGAGATTGCCGCATATTTCCTATAAGAAATGACAGGCATGTAAGGGCTTGTGTTGGGGCGACACGGGTGCAAAGCTCACAGCAAAAGAAAAAACCTGGGAAGGACATACAGTAAGTAATCCGGCATTTCTGATGTGGAAGTGGGAACACTGGAGTTACTGCATGCACCATTTAAATCTAGGAGAGAGAAAAGAATCCGTTACTTGTAAAATTTAGTGGCTCTGGTTTAGCACTAAGTCAAATCATTCAGTAAAATCACTGTCATATGTTCAAACTCATTCAAGAGAATTTTGAGACATCACAAATTCTTCACAGGGATTTTTTTGTTTTTAAATTTCCCCTTTGTTTGGCTATTGATCACCCCAATACATTTTTTTTTTAATCATACATACATATAATAAACATGCAAACACATTCAATTGTGCAGTTTTGTATTTTAAATATTGCGCAGTTACATTAAGACTGATGCCAATAAATTAATGAAGTCATGAAACCTCTGTGTGCAGCACCATCTAGTGGCCAGAATATTCACTGAAAGGGATCTTTTATCATTTTTCAAGCAACACTATAAAACAAGCATCTTTTGGGGAAAGGGGACAGAGGCTTAGGTATGTTCCCATGACTTGGCAGGTAAATTGACTAAACATCATCCCAATATCCTATGTGGTCTGCAGGTATGAGCAGACAAAGCAATTAGCATGAGGTTCAGAGTGTGAACTAGAATAGGCAGAGAAGGCACATGACTCGGCACACTGGTTAGGGACTGATAGTATCAATGGAAATTACATAGAGGCATGCAGGGCAAGCAGGTACTGGATAATCTGGAGTGTGGACCAGCTACTGCTAATAGTATTTGGCCGGGCTATGGTGGGATTATAGAAATCATGAAAAAACCGGTGGACACTAAGCAGCTCTGCCACTTGTGGACAATACGGTTTAAATTATTATTATTATTATCAACATTTATTTATAAAGCGACAACATATTCCGCAGCGCTGTACAATAAGTGGGTTTCATACATTGGACATACAGAGTAACATATAAAGCAATCAATAACCGATACAAGAGGTGAAGAGGGCCCTGCCCAAGAGCTTACAATCTACAAATTAGAGAATATTTATGGTTTTTAGTCACATTCTACTTCCAGATTTATACGAGCACAATCAAAACAAATCCACATTCCACTGAAAAGCCACTGTATAACAGTATAAAAGTCATCTTTAATCATGTAACTGCAAATCAGTTTTAAAATATGTCACTTTTAGTGCCACTGTCAAAACACCCGTTCCATGCCTGTAGTGTTAAATAAGAAACCCGCCCTGTGAGACTCTCACAAAATTCAATGTAAAAATGGTCCCAGAGCAGCCTGTCACTGCTCCATGTGCATCAGGCTGTTTGTCAGAAGCGTTGGTGGGTGCTTTAACAGCCAAGATTTTCATCCAGGTTCTGCCAAATATTGGTTCAGAATAGACCCATACTTAAGCCAATAAGCTGTTGATTAAGTAGTCACTTTGTTCTGTGTCTAGTCAGCTTGAGATGAGGCAATATAGATGTTTATAAATACATGAAATATAAATGTTTAATATAATCTAGACAGAACACTTTTAAAGCTTGCTTAAAAAATTAATGATATTTTAAAATGGAGTCATTATGTTCTAACAGCATCCTTACGAAAGCTTAGTCACAGGAAGGTGAGGCAGAGAAGTTAGTGTGCAAAATTCATTCTGGGAGTGCGTAACGTAAGGCCATGGGCACACAGAGCATTTAGTCCACTCCTCTCAGCCTGCATTTTCTTACAGATTTTGCTTGAGCAGAGGTCGGCTGTAAAATGCCAGCTTTGGTGTTTTGGGCTGGCTTCCGCTCTGTTGATCTGCCCTCAGGTGGAAACTGTACTTTTCAGTGCAGAAAAAATGCGGACGGATAGTGGACCAAACGTTTTGTGGGCCGGTGGCCTAAAAAGATGCTGTCAAACCTTTTAAATGTTATGTTCATAAAAACAAACCACTGCCTTTCACCAGCTGAAGCCTTATCTGTGTTATCTGTTCAGCTGCTCCTTATCTCACAGCCTGTTGTCTGTAAACTGCTAATATGCTTGGATTGTGCTGGTAAAAACCAGTTTTTTGCCCTGTATACATATTTCCAAACTAAAACAATAAGCAAAATGTATGTTCAGCACAAGCCCTATTCATTAAACCAATGCTCAAATACAGTGATATACTGCCTCTTTAAAGGAAAAGTAACACTAAAATTTTTTAAGTAAAAAATCTATTCTACCCTGCTCCAATAATTGCCCTATCCTGCAAAACATTTAGTATTTTAAAGGAACAGTAACACCAAAAAACGAAAGTGTTTTAAAGTAATTGAAATATAAAGTACTGTGGCCCTGCACTGGTAAAACTGGGGTGTTTGCTTCAGGAACACTACTATAGTTTGTATAAATAAGCTGCTGTGTAGCCATGGGAAGCTGGAAAAAAGGAGAAAAGCCACAGGTTACATAGCAAATAACAGATAAGACACCATTGTATTCTACAGGGTTTATCTGTTAGCTGCTATATAACCTGTGACTTTTCTTCTTTTGAATGGCTGCCCCCATGGCTACACAGCAGGGTTTATATAAACTCTAGTAATGTTTCTCAAGCAAACATACAACTTTTACCAGTGCAGGGCAGCAGTACATTATAGTTTAATTTCTTTAAAATATATACTTTTTTGGTGTTACTGTTGCTTTAAATGCTTTATTAGAAAATACCTGCTAAAACTTGGCTTCCTGTCATTTAAAATAAGGCCACATGGCGAAGGAAGGAGCAGCATCCATCGATGCGACGATCGATTGATCGAGCCTAGCCTTCCTTCTGTATAGGAAGGAGTCAGACTAGGCCTGATCAATCAATTGTCGCATAGTGGATGCTGCTCCTTCCTTCACCATAGAAGCCAAATTTTAGCAGGCATTTTCTAATAAAGCATTCAAAATACTCCACCCTGCCTGTGTGCGCCATACTCTGCCTGCCCTATGCTGCCTGTGTGTGCCATACTCTGCCTGCCCTATGCTGCCTGTGTGTGCCATACTCTGCCTGCCCTATGCTGCCTGTGTGTGCCATACTCTGCCTGCCCTATGCTGCCTGTGTGTGCCATACACTGCCTGCCCTATGCTGCCTGTGTGTGCCATACACTGCCTGCCCTATGCTGCCTGTGTGTGCCATACTCTGCATACCTTAAGCTGAAGGAGGTGAACCTGGCAGGGGCTTGTTCTGTGAGCATTTGGAAATAGTTGTTGGGGACTTTTAACATTGCTTAATTATGTGATGGAGTTGCTGTGCTATCCACAGTGGAGGAGGAACTATACAGATTTAAGGTTATGTCTTAATATGACATAATAAACATTTCACATATGAGTGAAGGGCCATATCCCTACAGTGAGCACCAATTATTTGTTTTTTTGGGTGTACTACCACCATTAATGTGGGTATTGGCTTAAAATCTTTTGTGATAACATTGGTGTGGAATGAAGTGGATGTGATGTAAAAAGGGAAACGGTCAAAACTGGCTTCCATTATCGGCCCTCCACCATGAAGGCCAGAAAAATTCTGGCTTGCTGTACCACAGAAGTTGGACATCACTGCTCTAAGCCAATGGGTCCCGCACTGTGGGGCTGGAGCAGTGGAATTGGGGCTCAGTATGAATGCCAGCTAAGGTGAGAATTGAAGACAGTGGCCATATGCTCTCCTAAGATCTCACCTTGAAGTTTAGTTAGGTTGGGATTTTGGGTGAAAACTTAGTTCTGCTTTAGATAGTGTTATGGCTAAATGACTAACACACCAATATATTCCTATATCTGTAACTTAAAAGGATGCTTTTCCCAATGGTTGGACCTCCATGGGGAATTTGATCTCACCATCATCATCATCTATTTATATAACGCCAGCATGTTACGTAAAAAAAGTGATAACCACTGCAAGACATTTGGCACATATGGGCACACTTGACACCCTGGCACATATTACCCAGAACACAGAATGGCAAAGGAGGGTTATAATCATAGGAATGGTTTAGTTCATCTGAATACAACAACCTGTGGGAAAAATGGATGCAGGGGCAGTATACCACCTTATTCAATAGCAGTTCCAAGAATAGGGCTAAACCTATTTTTGCCTCTTTAAATCAATTTCTTGAGCTTAAGGCTGATGCCACAGAGGGGTGGTTCTAGGCCTGCAGAAAACCGCAGGCTGAAAATCAGCCCCTTCACTGGTATCAGTCTCCTACCTTGCCTGGGCCCAGAAGCATTGTGTAGGCCTGGGTGCAGGCACACCTGGTGGAAATTGGGAAAAAAAACCCTGCAAGAGATTACATTTCAAGCAAATATCTTCCCATAGAGGAAACAGAGCAATGAATTCCCAAAATACTGTATAGAACACAGAAGACCAAAAGCAGCAGAATCAGGTAGAAGAATGTGTGCAAACATAGCAAGCGCAGGTCCAAATGCTTTTGTGAATGAGCACTTGGAGTTGCTGTCTTACCTTATTACAGCTGGCCACAGATTTAATACACACTCTGCAAGCTTAATCAGTAGAGCTACCTACTGCAGGCAGTGCTGGTTGCTAAGCAGCTCTGCACCAGAACATTATTACTAATCATGAGTGTAACGTGCATATAGAATGGGGGGGATGCACCGAATCCAGGATTCAGGTTCGGGAATCGAATCCTTAAAACCACGTAACTTTTTGTCACATAAAAACAGAAACTGGAAACGTTTCAATGCACATACTCTAAAAGCCTTCCTTAGACTAATTTGCATATGCAAATGAAAAAGCATAGCCTTCAGAAGTGTCAGGTAGCATGGTTACACAAACTAGATGAATTAAAGTGCAAAAATAAGATGTCATCATTATCCTGTGAATCGGTTGCTATTCATATGGCACCTCCAGGTCACAGGAGACTTGTTTTTGTACTCGGGGTATGGTCTGACTGCAACTTCTATATACATATTCAAAGCAGGTAAAACCGAGCATCTCCAAAAATGTTATAATTATTAATAAAATGAATAATTCAACACTGAACCCTTGTATATAGTTCTACTGAACTGCTGCAAATAAGTATTAACTTTGCTGGTAGAACACAAAAGAGACCCTCCCTCATATTTCATACGGTATTACTCTTTTCATAATTTAAGAAACCAGCAACAGCGTGGGCTGGGGGTAAATTGTTTGTCTGATGTGTATTGCGAGTATAAGCTTGCACTTAGAGAGGGTAAATTAATGAGAACCATGTAGCTCTCTAACACATAAAAACAGCAAGGATGTCTTAAAGTGTACCTATATTTAAAAGCACATTTCCCATTCTAATTCCATGGAACTCAAAGGATTAAATAAGCAAAAGGGTGAAATAATTAAGATTCTCTTGGAGAAATTATGACTTTAGAAAGCACACTATATTTTGGAAGCAGAATCCAACATCATAAAATGCAGATTGGGAGTGACATTAAAATCAAAAGCACTAACACTTTGCTGGCAAATTAAATAAATGACAAGTGTCGACAAGACTTTTTTTTTTTTTTTTTAAACTGAAACTGTCAACACTTTCCTCATGAACCCATTTAGCAGTTTGGGGCCAGAGCCAAGCAAAAAATAATTTTTGGGTCAGTGTTTCCTATAAAAAAATAGAGCAAAACTTGAGATGTGACACAGCTAAAAAAGATTCAGAGCAGGGCACTCACCAATAGTGTCCTGAACAGTTCCAGTTCCACCAGTTACGCCAGAGTTTTTGACAGGAGTGCAGTTTTGCTTTTCCTGTAACTTCTCTTTGGACCGCTCCTTTTCTTTGTGCTTTTTAGACTTCTTTTTGGGCTTTGCATGCTGTGAGTTACAGTTCAGTTTTCCCTCAGCATGGCTGTCTGTTTGAGGTGGATGTCCTAGCCTCTCTGAGGCCTCTTGGCTCACACAGTCTCTGTGTTGGGTATCAGTGCTGGAGTCTGAAAGGGGGTCATGAGAAGCAGGTAAATGGGAGCTGGAAATGACTGGGTCAGATGAAGGGATCTGTGAAGGGGTGGCAGCAAGAGAATCCTTTCCATTGGAAGAGCTCAGCTTTCCATTGAACGTGGGTTGAGAGTGATGCTTGAAACGGGAGATTCGAAGTTTCTTCGATAAGGGGTCAGTAAAATCGGAATTTTGTGGCGGTCGCTTCTGTTGAACAGAAATAATTATATATTAGATTGTTAACATGCTAGCTGGGCACTGAGGCAAATATGTGTTAGCTAGTTGAAATAGTTTGCAATGTTAAGATGCTAAATATGGCTCTCAAATGGATTATATAATGAATAAAGTATCCCTATTGTAAAATATAGGGATATTTTGAGTCACCCAGGTGACTTCTAATATACTCATATTTTACAACAGGGGGTACTTTATTATATTATAGAAATTTTAGTGAGTCATGTGACAGAAATTACATCACTAAGCTCAAATTAGAACTGATGACATCACTAAGCACCATTTATAACGGATATAATTTAGAGTTTAGTCCCACAGGGAAATTACCAAACTGTATATTGTATGGATGTCAACCTGTCTGGAAAGTCTACACATTTCCTATTCACTATGATTTTAACAATAATAAGCCATTAACAACACTCAATCTGACCCTTAACAGAGTTTTGTTTAAGAACAATCTGTCTTGAAAAGAAATCTGTCCTTTTCCAGGGGGAAAAGTTGGTTTGTGTTTTTTAATGTCTCTAACAAATAAAGCCACTAGGTGGCAGTACTTGTTTACAATGCAAAAACAGAGGCCCTGTCAGAGCACAGAGACCACAAATTCCAGGGAACATTTAAACAACTCTGTGCGGTCTAAAATCCTAGTATGCTGTCAACGGACAGAACAAAACAGACATTAACCATGAACGAAAACGCGAAATTGCTGTTCTAATAGACGGAAAGAACATGTGTGCCTAGAATTATTTTGGGCTCCAGGATCTGCCGTCCTAAGGAACTCAATTGAATTCTTTCCCAGGGGGAGAAAGTACCGAGCACATTGGCTAGAAGCAAAACTAGATAGGAAAGTGTACTGGCAGAAATAAATACACAGGATGTTATTACATGAGCAGCTCCTCAGCAATGCTGGGACATAATGTTCCTTTGCAATAGTCACTTCCTTGCAGATTGCTGTATTGTACCATGCACCACACTGTATGTAAAAAGTTGTGGCCAAATAGGTTTACCAAACCCAGACACTTTATTTGTACAGGAAGTTTAACCCTGTACTAGTGAAATGTTACAAACCATTCACACTCTGTGATAGATGTATTTTGAACATTTTGTTTTCTTCATTTAGGGGGATTTACTTGGAGGGAGTTTTAGTTAAAAGTAAAACTATACATCATTTATACATAGTTAATTTGGGTTGGAAAAAAAAAAAAAAAAAAAACAAAGTCCATAAACTTCAACTCCTCTAAACGAACCCCAGTACTCATATATACACACACTCATATCATCCTATCTATAAACTAATATATGTCTTTCTACTCCAAACTGCAATGCTTTGCTAAAATTTCTGAGAGCCATCAGAAATCTTGGGGCAAGTTATTAGTCTGGCTTCTCCCCCCCCCCCCCCCCCCCCCCCCCCCCAATAAATACAAGTATGTAGTAGCAACATTTCTGAACCTGCCACTGGCATACACTACATAAAATATTTACTAGCAGTTACGTAGTTTCTAAGACTAAGGGCAGTGGCAGACGGGGAGATTAGACGCCCCGCAACAAATCTTCGTTTCTGCGGGCGACTAAACTTCCCGCAATGCCATCCCACCGGCAAGAATGTAAATCGCAGTTGGGATGGCATACGCGTCACTATGATTTCCCGAAGTTGCCTTTGAGAGGAAACTTCGGGAAATCGTAGCGACACGTTTGCCATCCCACCAGCGATTTACATTCTAGTTAGTGGGATGGCATTGCGGCGAGATTAGTCGTCCCCGGCAACAAAGATTTGTTGTGGGGCGACTAATCTGCCCGTCTGCCACTGCGCTTAGGGGAAGACACACGGAGCTACTTATTAGGAGCTACTAAACACCAGAAAATACCCTTCCATATACAATACTGAGAATTTCCTCTGCTAAAACACACAGAGACTGTTATCAGTAAATGATCAGCATTGTCTATTTTAGTAGCCGTGACAAGTAGCTGCAACTAGTAGCTCTGTGTGTCTTAAGGTTTACATTGATGGATGTGTTTATTTTTTTTCTAAACCACAGCCACTATGATACAAACTCCCAAATCACTTCACTGAAAATCAGGGGTATAACAGTCAAGCTGCCCTGTATTGTGATTGCTCGATATGTAAAGTTATGGTGGTTTCTATTAGAGTTATAGTATCCCCAACAATCTAAATTTGACTGGGTCCAGGAGAGTCCCATCTGTATCTTCAGCGCCGGATTTCAAATCTATTACTAATTAACCTTATATTGTAACATTTATATTCTATATATACAGTATATTGTGAGTGGGTCCCTAAGCTCAGTAACCGATAGCAGCACAGAGCATGTGCAGTGAACCAGCATAAAAGAAGAAGGGCAGCTACTGGGGCTTCTTCAGGAGCACAGATCTTCCCTGGTAAAGGGCTGTGGTTAATGATTCTCCTGAGGCAGACTGCAGCACCTTTTAATTTGGTACACTCATGAGAAAAGTAAGCTGGACCATTTAGGAAGCAGACTGGAATTTGTTCAAAGCTGCTGTGACCTATATTCTGAGGATGGTGATTCATTTCCTGCAATCATTTTTATCCATTAATTTAATTAGTAACAGGAAAAGCCTATTGGTGCACCACTTTATACGGCAGACTTAAAAGAATACTGTGATGAGAAAACATGTTTTTTTTCCAAACACATCAGTTAATAGAGCTTCTCCAGCAGAATTCTGTTTCAAAAGCACAAACAGATTTATTTATATTTAATTTTGAAATTTCACATGGGGCTAGCCATATTGTTCCTTTCCCAGGGTGCCACAATGATGTGACTTGTGCTCTGATAAACTTCAGTCACACTTTACTGCTGAGCTGCAAGTTGAAGTGTTATCACCCCTTCCAGCAGCGATCAGCAGAATAATGGGAAGGGAGCAAGATAGCAGCTCCCAGAAGATATCAGAATATAACTTAATAGTAAGAAATCAAAGTCCGGCTTGGGACTCCTCCAGTTACATGGGAGTAGAAGAAACAATAGATAACCTGAAAGCAGTTCTAAGTGCAGCACTTGCTCTTTCTGAAAGCTCAGTATCAGGCACAATGCACTGATATGGCGGCCTACACACCAATATTACACCTAAAAAATTTAATGGTAGAGTGAATTATCTGCTATGTAAACAGTGTAATTTAGAAATAAATATACCATAACAATCATGACAGTACCCCGTGTCTCGGGCGACTAATCTCCCCAGATTGCCATCCCACCGGCGAAAATGTAAATCGCTGGTGGGATGGCATATGCTCGCGGGCGACTAATCTCCCCGTGTGCCAGAGCCCTTAACCATTTTGCTACTGTACAACCAGCGGATACTACAAGGTGGTATGGGTGCTCATGTTTCTCTGTAGGATATAACCCAAACAGGAATATAGGTTTTGTATCAGTTACAAGCAGTTGTATTATATACATGCCACATTTGGCATTTAAATGGTTTGCACAATTACACCCTCATTCAGAGGGAGCAGGATAAAGTTTCCTGTGATGACTCAAGGAGGATTTCGCAACATCCTCTCAGACACGCACACAAAGGGTGACTGCTTCCAGCAAACAGGAAGCATAGAAATAACTGCAAGCTGTCTAAGCTCTTTAGAAGGAATATAAATTCCACAGATCTTGTCAATATCTAGAAGATAAGTACAAACAATTGAAAACTATAATACGGATAATTTGGCAAACTGCACCAATGCCCATTCCTGTATGGCCTAACGCTGCCCTAACTGCCAACATTATAACGCACTTATTATAATGCACATATATTATATGCATGCACTTTCTAACCAGCAGGCATGGGTGCCAAAGGCAACTTACACATTAATAAGGAGGTGGAAAATTCAAATACCAATTTACTGCTGCCTTATCAATGCAGTCAATGCACGAGTCTCAGTCATAACGCATATGTCAGGATTCACTGACTTACACAGTGTATAATGTATAATGTATAATCACACAATAATTTGAGTGTATCATTACCCATTTCTCTCACTTTATAACATGCTGGAGATGCCAGATTTGTTTGCATTCACTTTATTATGTGCTAGACATTCCAACCAATTACCCATTGCTCTCATTTTATTTTGTGCTTATCTATACAATCCCATTACCCCTCAATCTCAATTTATTATGTGCTTTGGATGCTATTACTTATTACTCATGTGCCAGGGATGCCATTCCTCTCACTGAATAATCCTCTGGAAATACCATTACCCATTGTTCTCGCTGTAAAATGTGCTGAGCTTAAGGTGGCTCCTGCAGATTTGCGCTGCTGTTTTGAGTCCTTTAGAAAAAATCGGCAGCTTATATCTGATATACCTAATATCACCCACCTTAGGCAAACTTGCCCAACGAGCAGATTTTAATGTATATGGCCACCTTTATGTTACCGTTACCATTACCCTGGCTTTTAGTGTATAATGTAATACAGTGTACTAGAATGATGCATTCCTTCTCTGCACCTCTGTCACACACACTTCTGAGCAGGAATAAGTTTACAGGCCTCATCAGTGATATATGAGCATTCCTGGTGGTCTGTCAATAGACAGCGATGCTGTAAAAGTTGTATGAAAGCAATGCTTTTGCACAGTTAAACACTTTGGCACTCTGACTCGTGTATCTATAAATGCAAGCTAGCATGAACAAGAAAGTTCTAGCCCTGAAATCTGCCTCCTCTGAACTAACAGACAGATACACATTGACTTTGTTCTATCTCCTGTTGTAGATATGCCAGAAAACACTTTACCTGACAAGATAATTAGTAGTTAAATGGCATTCAAGGCTCTCTACATAAGTGTAGACTAAAAACATCTCTCATATAAAATAGCACAAAAAATTATTTAGGTGTAGAGAACCAGACTAAATAACACATTTAAATGTATAATGTAGGTCATGCAGTAACTGTTAAGAAAATGACTGCATTACAGTTATGCAGATAAAATACCTGAGGGAGAGGGGAGTTAGAATTCACATTTTCCTTTGGAGGGCTCAGAGGAGCAGTGTCTCCAGGCTGGGTACTTGGGTTCTGCTGTTGTAACAGCTTTCTGCAGGACATCAACAACACATGTATTAAATGAAACTGGTTAGACCACAAAATAATGCATGTGGAAGTGAATATTTGCATTAAAAAGTCTAAATGATTTTAAACTAGGACAATTAGGTACACAAAAAAAAACTAGATTGAAATAAGGCTGGTGCAAGAATGGAAATGTACCTGTACAGTACCTGTATAGTAGTTTTTAGAAGCCTGCCATAATAAAATCTAGGTCACTGCCATTAGAAATTGTTACTAGTTTCCCTATATCAACACAACAGGAACACAAAAGCAATAACAAAAATACAGTTCCATATTTAAATAATATATATTCATATCTGTATAGAATAAAAATTGTGTAGGGGCATATTACCGAGCAAGTATCCTTTTTAAGAGCTGCTGGTCACCTTCAGAGTAGCCAGGCCAGTCCTTCTGTACTTCCTTGTACAAACAGTCTTTTAACGTGTAGGTGCAGTCTTTGGCACTCAGATTTGCCACCTAGATAAGCAGAATAGATATTAAATAGAAAAAAGGGGAAGAAAGCCAAATACATAGCATCACAAAAAAGATAGAATAACAGGGTGAAACCTCAACAATTAAATCTAGTACGAATAATTATCACTAAAGCTTGCATCAAGTTGTTAGACTGCAATAATTAGGCTGTTACATTCTGTCAGGATTAGTGGACAAAGAGGTAGGAGTATGGGCATGAGCACAGTTGTACATGCAACATTAGTGTCAGTATAGACACTTATGGATGAACTTAATCATTGAGGACTCGCATATCTCGTTAAAGATGTGTTTCACTATGTGAATGGGAACATACTACAGCACAAACCTAAGTCATATCTGCTAAGGCACCAAATTCTATAAGGGGACCAGGACAAAGAATCCTTAACAAAAAAAGCCATGGGAATCAAGTCAAAATACAGGCAATGGCAGATAAACAGTGGGCTTCATAGGTGGGTGAAATCATTGTGTGCAACAGAAGACTAAGAGGCACATGGAGGTACTGGAGTGTATCAATTGGGCAGTAGGAGTGCTGTTTTTTATTTAAACAATTCCTTTTAACATACTCACTGAATTACATGTTAACATTCACTCAAAAAAAAAAAACCCGAAAGAATATTAAAATTTTGCTGTATGTATAAGACTTCCTTGGCACTTCCTTTGGCTTTGCTATTTATGGCTTGTCAGGTTTCAATAGTTTAAAATAGACCTGCAAACGAATATGCTTTATGCAACTCTGGAAAAGTGTTAAAGCTTTGCTCTATTTTGAACACAGCAGAACCCCCATATAAAGTTTTTTATGGGACAAGAAAAAAAATGGTGAAAAACCTGGGCAAATGTAAAATCGGGGAAATGATCATGACACTTAAAAATTACTCTTCAAAATATTAATGTATATAAAAAGTTACTGATTGATTTTGTTTGCTGATAGGGCTGCTTTTGTTTTGCCAACCTGATTGCCCCTTCTCAACTGGCCAAATATGGCAGCCCCCTCACAGAGGAGCATGGGGGATCAGATAGGTAATGTAAAAGCATCAGGCAAATAATTTTGAGACAAAATTAGAAATAGCTTGCAAACAATGTTAACAAAAAGATTTGATTTCTGGTGTCAGTATCTCTTGGGGATGTAAAATTAAGGTTTTACTGTATAGTAAATATATAAGGGGTTGTAAACCTAGAAGTTTAGTTTTGTGGCATCCCAATTGTTTGATTTGGTTTTGTGTTACATTTTGCAGAGCATAGGCAGTAAACCTAGCAAAACAGCTTTTGGACTACATAGATAGCTTTGCTCATTTCCTTACACTAACCTGTTGCAGGAGGCCATCAAGCAAATCCTTTTCTTGTACAGAAAGCCCATCTTTCTGCAACCGCAAGATAAGCTCAGGTTTCTTGTAGGGCTTTAGGGCCAGTAAATGCACCACCCTGTCTTTGAAGGGTCGCAGAGACAACCCCGTGCTGGTTTTCTTTATGGCACTTGCAAGGTTGACCGGAGTGGGGTGCTTCCGGGAGGGAACAGCATCTGGGACTCCGGGAGCAGGTTTTCGTACCTGAACCTTTTTGACTAAAAGAGCAAGGATAAACGTCAAGGATCAGAGCGGTTTCAAAGTCCTTTTACTGTCTAAGTAATCATTTTCCAACATGCATATTATATTTTAAAGGATGTCTGCAGCAGGGTAAATGTATATTACAGGGGCACTAAACATTTAGTGGGAAAGAAAAGAGTAGATTGGAGTAGCAATAAACAATACTGGAGTATTACAAAAGAATCAAGCTGCCCCGGGCTAATATGAGCAACTGCAATCGCTTTCCATATTTAACCAAGTTAAGCCATTTATTAGGAACTGTAATTATGCAGTTTACCTGTACTAATAAAAGGTATATGTACCAGATAAAGGAACATGTCAATCATTTTAAATGTACACATGGCAAGCAGGAATCTCTTGGTGCGTCAAGATGTTGCTAGTCTACAGCTACCAAAATGCCTTAAAGGAGAACAAACAGAATTTTTATAAGTTATTCCAACCTAAAGAGGCCTCCAACTCCCTAGAAAATTGCACCACACAGCTCACCATTATTGCTACTGTGCCTTGCCTGTTCAAAAATCAAAAGTAGAGCAGCAGGGATGGTTGGGTGCAGTCTTGCATCATTTGACCACTTTTTTTGGTTGCCAACCAAAAGCTTGCAATGTTGAAAGCAGGTCTGAATAAGCTTCAACTGTGCATGTTTCTGGCAAGATTGCTAGGAAGGGAAAATCAAACAGTGCAAAATGGTGCCCACCACCACCACTGCGCTACTCTGCTTTTTCTAAACAGGTAATGCAAACAGGAAAGTATTGGGGGGTCAAAGTGGTGCAGTTTGGCAGTAAGGAGGGAGCCCTCACCAAACTTATATAAGTGCCTTTAGTACTTCTTTCAGGCATACTGGGTGCAAAAAACTAGCAATATTGGGGATAACATTTGCATCAAGTATGGTTGAGAAACATATGAACATGGCAGGCAGTGCTTGTGGCTCTACTTTACAGGAACATTTCATTTAATGAAAAAAAAAAAAAAAAATAACATGAATCTTTGAGACAACAAATTCACGTTCTTGCTTATATTTAACCAGGGTAATTTGCTATTCACAACACATCTGATTTACTCAACACCTGCCATAATGCTGGAACAGTCTTGTAGCAAAGATGATAGCTCCGAGTCGACACTGTATAATACATACATTCTGCTTTCATCACCTGTTTGTTTTATGCTCTGTCATAAGGCTAAACAAATGTTTTATGAATAGTTCCCAGTATCTCTCTTTAATGTTCTGTGTAGACCACAGGAGAACAGTAATTTCCTTGTATTTTCAGACCATGATATACTGATGTTCAGCATAGGTCTCAAATATACATCAAGAAAAAAATCTTTAAAAGGCTTATGTTTAATCATATGCAGATTTTTAATTGTATGGGGGGGGGGGGGTCTGGATTCATTCAGGTCGTGATTTACAGTATCTAGCAGCAATAATCTTTAAAAAAAGGATAAAAAAAACAAAACAAAAGCAAACTTTTTCACTTATTTCAGTGGTCTCTTCAGTTTAGCTGTGTGGTAGCTAGTTAACACAAAACATTGTTTTTTGATTAACAAGTTAAGGGGCACCTATCACGCTAAAATTGCATCTCAACCAGTGGTGGGGGGAAACATCAGTTTATTGCTTTGTTTTTAGGCTAATGCCAGACGAGGCGTAGGGCGGATATTTTCTGCAAGCGGAAAAACGTTTGCCGAAAATTCCGCCCTACGCCTCCTACTTGTGCCTGCATCCGAATGAATGGAATACGCTCGGGTGCAGGCACATGTAGCAGAAATACGCATAAAAACTCAAGAGTTTGAAAGGCTCGCATTTTTATGCATATTTCGGATACATGTGCCTGCACCTGAGCGTATTCCATTCATTTGGGTGCAGGTACATTTAGGAGGCGTGGGGTGGTATTTTCAGCAAATGGTTTTCCGCTTGCCGAAAATATTCGCCCTACGCTTCATCTGGCATTAGCCTAAGCTTCCTCCCGGAGCGGGCAGCCATGTTATTTAGAGTGCATAATTAACTAGACTCCCCGCTTGCTCATTATGCGCATGTGTGTGACATAGGAATGGTGGATGCGACTCGCCAGCTTATATCACACACATGCACATTGAGTTGTGGACGCTGGTTATGCACATGCAAGTGCCACAATATGGCTGTCTGAACCAGGAGCTCCCTCTCCCGAACACTGACAAATATTGTGCGTCACAGAATAGTGTATGAAATAACAGAAACAACATTGGTGCCAACTTCAGCCCCTTTAGTTTGTAACATGGTTCACAACATTTAGAACTCTGTGGACTTTGTCAGCAAAGTTCAGGAGCTAAAACTAGAACCTATGAGACAAATGGTATTGTATGACAGTACATCACTATTCACATGCACTTTAGAGGCAATTGAAACAAAATACTGCCCTTAACAGGGGAACAAATATCATGTCAGAACAAGTCTGTCCTTTGCTGGACCTATGTCTAAACACCACCTGCTTAATGCACCGATATATTTTGCTTAACTTGTACATAGAGCAGGAGTATAGGAGAACCTTGGATACTTTCAGGGGTGCAGCACTATGTTATTGGTTCAGATAACCAGATGACAACCAGGTTACAGCCTTTTCTGAACTCATCACATCATCAAGTTCACAAAGGAAAGAAAGAAAAACTGGCATTTTTAAAATCAGATACACATCAAAGATAAGGAAAACCTAAATACTATGTATACTCTTAAATTCTGCAGTATATCGCCAGTGGGATGGTGTACGCATCGCTTTGGGTTTCCAAAGTCTCCCGAAGTTTTCTCACAAGGAAACTTTGGGCAACTTCAGAAAACCAAAGCGGCGCGTATGCCATCCCACCAGCCTTGGTATGTCACACTAGCAATTTACATTACAGCTGGTGAGAAAGCATTTTCAGGCGATTAGTCACCTGCACTTGAGCAAACTTATCACTGACTACTAAACTCTTCGTGTCATCAGGAAAAAGGACACTAGGACGACAGCAATATACATATTTTAGTCCAAGAATACAAATACTGTACTTTGAAAGATGAGTAAAAGAAGCTAGTTATAGCAAGCTGGTAGAATCATTTCTAAACAGAAAGGAGCCTATAGCAGCACATTTTACAGCTCCAGTCATGCCCAAATATGTTTCATGGTTCCAATGTGAGTGGATTATACTTTCACACCTCGGTGAGTTTCAACCAACACCTCCCTGAATACATTCAAGAAAATGAGTGCAATTTGATAGTAGTGATTTTAGTAGTCTTAAGTGTTTAAAATGTTGGGCAATTCACTTATTAGTTCAGCTGACAAAGCCACTCAGGAGAGTGGTACAATGTCTTCAGGATTATTCCATTTCTTTGGACTTATTCCTACAAGATACCGTACACAAACATGGTCTCTAAATCATATTGTGAGTTGATTTATAATTTCTTTCAAGTCATCTTTGAACATCCTATCTGCATGCCAATACCTGGGCTAGTATCAAAAATAAATTATGTATTTGCAACCAACCAGATACAATACATGAAGGGATCACTGCACAAACTGGGTGGAAGAATAATTTGTACACATTATGCAGATAAATGGACCACAGTATAATATGTGATAAGGACCTTTAATTGCTGGTGCAAGGATTAAAACCTTTAGCAATAACATATGAATTTAATTTGATGTTCTAAACTCCAATTGCCTTCTGTTCCTGATATACTACATCTGCATGCCATCATCACACACACAGATAGGATGTTTTAGAGCTGCGTTCATACACATTAAATTGTAAACCACTAAAAGTTCTCTTTGTTTTCTATCTTTGCCAGTCTAACAAAAGTAGACTGCAAACCCAAACGACCAATTTAAATATACTGGGGGGCGGTGGAAATTTTTTTATTTTTTTTTTTAAATGCCTCGCTGTGCTTTCTGCACAACTGGGAACTGTTCAGGGGGAAAGGGTAAGTTTGACTGCTATCTATTTCCAGCTGCAGCAGCTACTTTTTCTATGCTCCTGAAGGTTTATACAGTGGAAAATACCACAGACAAATGAATGCAGGCAATCTAACAACTATTATAAAGCATTCTGCCACTTAATGGTTAGCACTCTCTGATTATAATTCCAATGCCAGTCCTGAAACCTATCCTGCTCAATCAGGCCAGCATAGCATATCACAGCTCCTTACTACTCTGTGCACAAATGTAGGATGGGAGCCAAATCTTGCTGGGTGCTGATGTCATTTGGCATGCCCAGAAAGCATGCAGCTTGAATATACTCCTAGGGATGGCTCTGTGATGAGCTCATATTCCTAAAATACCAACCAGCTCAACAGACTAGCAAAGCCCTAGAATCATGGCTCAAGTAATGGTGATCTCATCAAGTTGCTCATTTCCCACAGCTCAGAATGGTTCAGCTTATTAAAGGACATGTAAAGCCTACATTTGCCTTAAATGTATATCAGTTGGGCACGTCTCCCACACCCAAATGGCATTATTTGTACTGCATATATCCACTCCGCTTGCCATCACCATCACATTTTCCTAAAGCAAATAGCAGCTTTTACCCGGTGGCCATTTTCCCTCCGATACATAATCAGTTACAATTAAATCTGCAAACAGCATATACACACACAGGCCCTTATTCAGCATACATTTCATCAAGAATACAGGCTCACACAGTCAGAACTGTCTTTGATAAAGGTTCTGCTTTGTTTGAGCTGTGCTCAGGAGAGGAGGTTAGGAGAAAAAAAATGAAGCAGACCATTCCAATTCCATATAAAAAACAAGCAATTTATTTACAAAAGTCCAATCTTTAAGTCATGCGAGGCAAGGGGCCAAGGGGTGTGCATTTTTGTAACTATGTATAAATAAATATCTAAAAGTTTTTATTACAAAAAAGCCAAAGTTTCGAGCACAAACAGTTCTCTTCCTTAGGGACAAAACCACACACGTACACAATTACACAATTTATACTTATATACAATGCACCCTTCCCTACATTAGGCTAATGCCACACCATGCGTATTGCGTATATTTTCAGCAAGCTGGAAAACGCAGGCGCATGTAGCCGAAATCCACATAAAAATGTGAGAAAATGCAAAGTCTTGCGTTTTTATGCGGATTTCGGCTACATGTGCCTGCACCCAAGCGTATTCCATTCATTCGGGTGCAGGCACAGGTAGGAGCAAATGGGGCGTATGGTATGTTTTTTCGGTGTGGCATTAGCCTTACATTCTGAGCAACTTCCAATTGATATTTATTATGTACTGTTTTTAAAATTAGTGTTTTCATTCTGCTTTAAGCCAACCAAAAATACAAAAGTCTGGTTATTTTTAGCGTGATAGGAAGCCCATGTAAGTACACAGAGAACATACAAACTTCTTGCCCTGGCTGGAAATGAACCTTGGACCTAAGCTGTTTTTACACTCCCTAAGCTGCAAAGTTTAGAATTCCACTGTGTGCATTCATTTTGACATCATTTATCACATTATTTATATTGGGTATATATACTTAAACACTTTGCATAGCAAATTGATGATGCTTTTGTGAAGTCTTTTTCCCTGACTAAAACTGAAGCTTACACAAAGTCCTTGCCAGATATTTTAAGTCATACATTGAAAGCAAAAATTCTCAAACTGTAAAGCCAGCCCTGCTTTGGAGGCTTCAGCTGACATCATTCACCCTACTACATGGCAATAGCTACTGCTTCTTAAAAGAGAAACAATCACGAAAACTAAGTTTAAAGAAACTGTTGTTCAGGTTTTATTGGATCAACTTTGTAATTATAATAAAAAAAAACAAAAAACCTCTTGATGGATTTATAGATAAGAGATGTTAACCCAAGAGCTGCCACCACCTGCTCTGTCAGTCAAAGCTAGCTCCCGGCAATAAAACACCCCACATGCCATCCTTTCTACAATCATGATGCAGCCTCTTCTCTCAATGAATTGAGGGCCTCATTTTAGTTAAACATGCTACCCCCGAGGCATGGCATCTCATGTTTAAATTGCATTTCTTGATTTACAAAATCCATATTCCATATTTATTTTTTTTTGCTTACTACTGTAATAGGTATAAACTGCCTTTGCCTTCTTACAAATTTTTCAGCAATAAAGCCATATCACCAAATCAAGAAACTTGTGTGCACATGTGCGCACAAGTTTCTTTGATGAAGACAACATCTTCAGTGGATAAAATATGGTGCCTGCAAGCTGCAAAATGCAATTAGACATTAATTTACACAAAAAGTGAGGGTTATATTTCCAAATTAACTAGGGTTTAACTACACAGATATGGAACCTATTATCCAGAATGCTTGGAGCCTGGGGTTTTCGGTATTAGGGGTCTTTCCATTAATTTGGATCACCGTACTTTAACTCTACTAAAAATCATTTAAACATTACACCCAATAGTTTGCTTTGCATCCAAAAAGGAATAATTATATCTTAGTTGGGATAAAGTACAAGGTACTGTTTTATGATTACAGACAAAAAGGAAGTCATTTTTTTAAAACAGGAATTGATTAAAACGGGGTATATGGGAGATGGCTTCCTGTAATTCGGAGCTCTCTGAATAACAGGTTTCCGGATAACTGATCTTGTACTTATACTACAAATTGGAAAAGGGAGAACTTGTCCTTTACGTCGAAATTTTTTCTTCTTCTGAAGACATGTACACAATTTAGTAAAGGAGTATCACAGGAAAAAATGATTGTTACATTTTGTATATACTAATGCTACTTTTCTTTAATGTTTTCTGGTGTATCTATTGATTGATATATATCACAACACAGCCCACCCCATCCCAACCAACCCAGTAAGAAAAGAGAGAAAATAAACCATGATTACAGCATAATGTGCCTTTTGTTTCAAGTGATATACAAGGCCCACATAACTAATTATTGGTATACTGAAATCTATAAGCTTATCACTTAATCAAATATTCATGTTAAGGGTAAAAATCTGCCACTCAGGAAAAAATATTTATACCTCCATATCTGCTTCCCATTTTAATGACAATGGCACCCCTACTCTTGTTCTCCTCCTCAGCCTGCGCCATGCTCTGCCGTGCCTTCTGATAGGAGTCGTCTGTGGCACACACAGTGATTTTATCCTGGATGCTACCCAAACAGTCCAGCTTGACATTCCCATTGCTGCAAAAATGGAGAAAACATTGTCATAAGAGGGAAAAAAAAAACAAGCAGCATTTGTTCCCAATGAAAAGCTGAAGCACCAAGAATAACCTGAGCAAAGCAAGAGATAAAAAGCTCAGATCTAGAGAGAGATGAAATAAACAAACTCAGAAAAAAAACAAATCACACACCATAGGGCCTGAGGCAAGGTGCCAATTAGGTGGGCTAAGACTTTCTTTTCCCATGTTTACAAGGACATAACGTCCCAATACAAGTTAAGTATAAAAGCCACAGGGGGGTTAGAACACTCTCAGGTACTGATCCAAGTAAACAAGTTGTTAGCAACACCACTTAAGCAAAGTGCTCCTAGGGGGGTGATGAAGGCCCCAGTAGGGCCTCTGTGCATATCCATGGCCGACTAATCCCTACCCTGCATTAAAAAGACCAACAGATTCTTTAAAGGAAAAAAATGAGTCTTCCTTCAGCAAAAACCTAGAAAGTTGCAGGCAAACATTTAATTATGAGTTTGAATGAAATATAAAATATGGTTATGTATGGCTCTTCATTCTCCCTTTGAAAGATGAAAGGAAGATTTTTTAAGAGTACTGCCATGTAAACAATCCTTCCTGCATATTTGTCCAATGCCCACTGTGGTAAATATATGGCAGCTTAAGCATGTATAAAAGCAAATATTTAGAAAATGAAGGTGCTCTGATTCCAATAACAATGCCTTTACAGTATAATATATACATGGTATAATAAAGGATGGTGCACATATTCTAAAATAAATTCAGTAAAATTTATTAATTTAACCAGTTCAAGAAGTCATAAAAGTTAACTGAATGTAGAATTTCCAAAGTGACAAATAGATATCTTTAATACTTTGTAATGGGTGAAGGCCAACGCAATAGGCCAAAACCTGATGGTAACAGAAACAGATGGATGGTGGCACAATATATGTTGCATAGGGCAGCCAGGGAAATTGTATAACCATCACAAGCATTAAAGTAAACAAGAATAAGTTGGCTTGGGCCTTTACAGAGACCACCTACAGACTTTTAGGATATCTGATCAGTCCCACATTGTGTAACTTGAACATGCACCTGAGTTGGGAAAGCACATGTGGCCTGCTTCAGTTCATTTAAAAACCACATGGTATTTATAATCAACACATTTTAAACAGAAGGGGGTATACATCAAGTATAGATAACGTCCAAATACTCACTAATACGGGAGGTATCTGAATACTAACTATAACATCTACCAATTATAGCAGAAGAGACCAGAGTTATAATCATGAGTTTAATAGACAGTTAAATACAGAATAGTGCATAATAAAAAGGCCATGGGGTATAAGAGAAATTCACTTCAATCACACAAGCTTAGAGAAGAAAACAAAAAAAAGAGATAACAAAGAAGTGACAAAAATGACCGAAAAAAAACTAAAGAAATGAGAACAGGAATGTATAACTTTCGTAATATAGGACCCTGGCAGCAGTGTCCAACGTACCAAAGCTGGTGTGATCGGATTAATTTCAGCTCCATGACAAATGAATTACAATAGTTGCAATGAATCATTGCTTGCTAAAAAATGTTTTACATTTCTTAAAAGAAGAAAACGGTCAAGATCAAGAAGATGGGGATGAGATGACATGGATTTAAAAAAAGAAAAAAAGCCTGTTGAACCCTGTATTGATAATGTGTCACTTGCTTTTGTTTGCTTTGTCCTTATTCCATGGCAAATAGCTGCATGCAGTGACATATTATGCTAGCCTCACAGATAAGGACGAATAAGAAAGCCAGTAAGTCTGTTTACGACAGAAATGACACACAAATGACGCCACTGGCAGAGGGGGGAGAGGGGCATGTCTCACCTTTGAATGTACTGCTGGATACAGTCAAAGCTCCCCTGGGGACTGTCTCTGCCAACATTTGACAGATAGAAGGTGAATGTTCGTACTTCCGTTGGGCACTCAGGCTGGGGAATGGTAATTTGCTGTAATAAAGAAGAGAAGTGAAGAATCAAAGAGCAGCAAGCACAGCAAAGACTGCAGCTTCGTACAGGCATAAACACAGCTTTCTCTCTGTAATGTAGTTAAAACAGTCTTCCTGCATTCCACTAAACACAAAGTTCATATGTCACTTTAAAGCACTTTATTCTGTTTTTTTTTTTTTTTTTTCACTTTACGCTCCCTTGTTATTTTCTTGGTTTGATCCTTTACCACTGTGTTTTCCAAAGGTTAACTTACTTGTGCGCATCCCTTTATCACTCCCTGTTCAGGTCTTTAAGGTTTGTTTTAGTTACTAAAACAAAATGATTTTGCGCAGCTTCAGCTTGCACAGAACATGCTATTCTTTACATGCACACATTAGTGTCAAGTTCCTTGAGCTTGCTTTTTCCATGTTTGTTAAAAATCTAAATCTTGTGACTTATTATTGCTTGATGGACATAGCACCAGCAAGTTAAGCACCACTTTACATTAATTTATAACAAACAGAAGTGTCACAATAATTCAACATACACTACAAGGGTTATATGCATTTAAAAGCCTACTGTTAAAGACTTTAAGATAATGGCACAAGGGATATTTTGACCATGTCCAGGAGGACTTGAATGGGTCTCATTTAAATGAAGGGGCTCATATATTAACAATGGGCAAATTTGCCCATGGGCAATTAAATACAGCAGCCAATCGTGACTGGCTTTTTTAGCCAGCTTTATCTAGAACAATAAATGCAACACTGGTTAACATGGGTTACTACGCATAGGCATATCTGCCCAGTGTTGATAAATTACCCCTCAGTATGCATATCTAAGACCAGAGGATGCTGTAGTAAGCCAGTTCTTTAAGGCATTTCCAAATCAAGCCATTGGAAAGTATCAGGGTGATTTCAGCCACTTTTGAGAAGTGTGGAAAACACCCCACGTGCCATGAGAAAAAAATGCAATGAAAGAATAAAATGTGTTTCTATCAGTACTGAAGAGATGTTGAGTCATGCAAATTCAGTACATTCCTTCGGAAGGGTAAATTAAATGTTACTTAAAGGGAACCATAAGTCAGCGGAATGGAACAAAATTAATAGTTCCCTAAGCCTTTTCTCCAGGTGTATGCTACATAAGGTTTTCAAAGAAGTGGGTGGCAGGAGGAGAGGAGTGTGAATTGTTTTACCTGCTACTCATTCAAACCTACAGCACAGAAACAATTCAGGTGACTGTATATTTAACTACGGCAGGCTTATATTATATCAGACACATTTTCAATAATACAAATTAGCTATCAGGTAACATAAGTACTGACCTTTCCTATCCACTCCCATAGCCTCACTGTACAAAACATTTGCAAGGCATACTATACTACTTACTGCCATTAGCCAATGCCCTTATAAATTCATGTGAAAAGGTCCTTTTGGAAAGTGTCCCAATGCATGCTTTAAAAATAAACACACAGCACCCAATTTATTTGACACCACTCACATGTGCAGTGCAACGCCATCAGTTTGTGTATAACAGCAATCAGAACACATAGGAGCCATACATCATTATTACATTTGTACATAACCATGTACTTTATTTACTAAGAACACATAAGCTAAGCGGCACAACACACTGAGTAGCACACAGAACAGCGTGAAACAGACAGCAGATGGGTGACCGGCTGCACACAGAATACACAGGCTAAACATATTAATGTTGATACAGATGGCACAGTGAACCCTGACAGAAACACACCTTATGTGTAATCCAAGCACATCTACAAAGAGCACAAAGAGGTCACTTAAAGCACTGATTTAAAATGTGGCTTACATGAAGTTTAAAGCCATATTTGATATTACTATTACAAACAGTACTAAAGCAACAAGTATTTAAAATAACCTTTGGGTTATGCAATAAATGGTACTAAGTTTGCCCAGGAGCAGTAGCTCATAGCAATCAATCAGCAAACAAACATCTTATTGGTTGCTATGAGTTTCTGCTCCTAGGCAAACTTAGTGCCTTTTATTCCATATAGGGGAAATCCGGGGGCCTATCAGGTTGGGGAAAACATATAGAAAATTCAAGAGCCTAAAGAAGAGAGACATGTGTATGGGAAGGCAGAGACCAAGAGAAATAGGTAGATGTCTGAGAATATGTAACTATGTAACCATGGGCAACAAATGGGAAGGGTGGGAATAGAATTTTGCATGCATGCATAAAAGAAAAAACAAGGAAAACAACAAAAAAAAGAAAAAAGGAAAAATAAAAATTGAGACAAAAAAAACAAAAAAAAAAGTGCATGGGAATGACAGACACAGAATAGAAAGTGAATTTAATGAAAGAAAACACAGTTGATAGAATAAAAAAACAGATAAAAAGTTGGACAGAAACAAAAAAGAGGAAAAAGAGCAGAAGAGAAACCTGAGTGTGACAAAAAGGGAGTAAAGAGAGAAACAGGCATCAGAAGAGAACAGTGGAAAAACAAACCTTAATATTACATCATTTTACAGTTTTCTGTGGTCCCACTAATATATACTGGAAAACGGATTTCCCTGTATTATTATTGCATTATAATATTATATTATTTATCTTTAAACCATTTTTTCTGGTACCCTAAAAATGGTAAAATGGGGGTTCTACTGTATAAAATAGCAGATGGAAAAGGGACAGGTACTATAAAGGCAGACTTCCCATGGCCCATCCCTATCCCACCACCTTGCATGCATAGCCCTGCCCCTCACAGCTCCATTGATATTTCCAGAAAGAAATGGTGCAAAGTCAGAGATTAAATGTTGAACCTCATATTTGGGTTTGAGGGAAAAAAGGTGTGGAAACCTCAGCTCTAAGGCTAATAGGCTAATGTCCCACGCAGCAAAATTACTTTCCTCCGGCCACAAAGGCATTTTGGAGCGGTGCGAGACTTTAGCCTTAAAGGATATGTAAAGCCTACATTTGCCTACAATGTATATCAGTTGGGCAGGTCTCCCACATCCAAATGGCATCATTTGTACAGCATAAATCCCCTCTGCTTGCTAGCACCATCACATTTTCCTAAAGCAAATAGCAGCTTTCACCGGGTGGCCATTTTTCCTCTGATACATAACCATTTCAATACATTTAAATCTGCAAACAGCATACACACACAGACCCTTAATCAACATACATTTCATCAAGAATACAGGCTCACACAGGCAGAAATGACAGCTAGAGCTGAGTTTCTATGGGAACCAGCAATGCCATCTCTTTACTGGCTGCTAGACTGGAGAGCATATTTAGCAATCTGAGCATGCCCACAAGCCAGAAGTCAAAGCAAATTCCTGAGGGAGGGGGCCGAGTGGGTTTCAGGAGGAGAAGGAAATCTAAGTGATTAAGGAGATGTTGCAAACTTCCTATTAACCTCTGGACAACCAGTGTCAGGCAGTATATCTCTTGTTCAAAACAAGTTCAATGAATAGGGCATGTGCTGAACATAATTTTGCCTATTGTATTGTATTCTATTCTATTGTAAGTCTTCTTTTTTTTTTTTTTTCTTTTTTTTTTTTTTTTTTTTTTAGCTGAACAGGAAAACAAAAACTACATCATGTTTGGTCTTTAAAAGTTATATAAATTAGATTACCAGTATACATCCCATCAACATTGTTTTGTAAACAAGAACCCACTTGACCATCACTGTGCGCAGGTGAACCACCCCTTTAATGACTTTAACTTGAATATATTTAACAGCTTTACATAGAGTTTTTATAAAATCTGAACAATCTGATTTCTGACTAAACTGTATCATTCATGTATTGGGTCCTCCTTAAAGCTTATCAGCTGCCTAGGCCAATCTAACACAGATGCAAATATTGTTTGATTGCAATCAGAAAACCTGGGAAAATTAAATTAATTTATTCAAGTTTTAAAAAAAATATTTTAGTTGGCATGAAAAAAAAAATGTCACTTTATGTGTCAAAGAGCCTTCTGCAATCTTGGCATACAAAGACTTACGTGGTAAGCCATATTAGATTGTCAAAACATGCAAAAATAGCACAGAATTGAAATCCAATCCATCATTGCATTTCTTTGAATACAGTTGCCATGGTAGCATCTCAAATTCTCACATAATAAAATAAAAAATGGATCACATCATTTGTCCCAGGGAGTGAACTTTGGATCAGTGATGACAGGCAGTTGCCACTGAAGTGTATAGCAGGCAGTCTGAGTGGTGAAAATAAGCCAGAAGCCTTGTGTGCCAAGGCATTAAGAAGCTATAGTTTCACTGGCAGGGTGACCATTAGGGCTGCTATTGTGTTTATAATAACATTACAATAGCAAGAAGGGTGTGATGGCTCAGTATGACAGTTTTAATTTTTAAAATAAAAATAGTTTGAACCAAATATGTGTTCTAAAAACATGTACTTGTATCAGCTAAAACAAAGAACTATGTCCTTTTAATAGGCGATGCCGATTATAGCTAAAGGACAACACCAGCCATATCACCTGCATAAAAAAACTGGGCTGAAAAATCTGCATTTGCTCTACAGAATGTAGGTTACATGCAGAAATCTGCTTTATTTAGAAGGAGTGCATCCTGGTTTAAAGTAAACTCAGTTATGTGCCTTTTGAAAGGTACAGTCGTGCAATTTAAACTGAAAAACCTAACCCATTCGATAAAACTCAGTATTGAAGCTACAGTCTGTGCAATGCCCAAATCCATTACTGTGGTTAACAAATTACTCCAGCCTGAACCAAAAAGATGAAAGCGGGCGTATAAACTATTAACAGCTTAGAGAAAAAAAACGAATTCATTCACATGCTCACTTACCCCTTGGGAGCCTTGAAACCGGATGGCTGGCTTTAGATTCAGAGATGCCTGGAATAAGAAAAGAATAACAGTGTCAATATAAGTGTGTACATTTACTGAATTCTAAAAATATGAAACATGTATAAAGGAGTAAAACCATTTTTTTTTAAAATCTGAAATTAAAAATAGTTATGAGTCTGTGAAGAAATAATAACAGAGCACTTTAAATCTTATGTTAGCTAAAACACACCTTTCCAGATGTGTTGATATACTACAGGTGACATTAACTGTAACCAAAGCATAACTCATTTTTTCAAAACTATTATATTCCCTTAAAAAGCCAACCTTGCCTGGACCCTCCTTTGTATTAGGGCTCTGGCACACGGGGGAGATTAGTCGCCCGCGATTAACTCCCTGTTCGCAGGCGACTAATCTCTCCGAGTTGCCTACCCCTGCCATCCCACCGGCGAACATGTAAGTCGGCGAACATGTAAGTCGACTCGCGAGTCTTTTTCGGCGATTCCCTGAAATTGCCCCGCCGTGTCTGCCATCCCGCCGGCGACTTACATGTTCGCCGGTGGGATGGCAGAGGGAAGGCAACTCGGGGAGATTAGTCGCCCGCGAGCAGGGAGTTTTGCCGCGGGCGACTAATCTCCCCGTGTACCAGAGCCCTTACTTTAGGGTGAAGATATACAGAGCTACTAGTAGCAGATAATGCTGATCATTTACTGATAATTGTCTCTACAAGTGGAGGCAATTCTCAGTATTGTCTATGACAGGGTATCTTCTGGCATTTAGTAGCCGTGACAAGTAGCTGCTACTAAGTAGCTCTGTGTGTCTTCACCCTAGGTTAGCATTGCTCAGTTAAGTTTTCATCAACAGAGTAAGAGACACAGCGCCAGAGAGCAAAACAGAGAGATGACACTGAGAGCGAGAGACAGAGAGATGGCACCAGAGAGCAAGAGACAGATGACACCAGATAGACATACAGAAAGATGACGATCGAAAAAGATAGTAATAGATTTTTAAGCAAAACAAGTGCCAATACTTTCCCTAGCAGCAAAGTAGGACTTTATTCATTTACAAAATATTACACATTGCTTTAAAGCAAATGTAAACACATTTTACTCTGACGACAGAATGTGTGAGCAGAATTCTAGGCCTTCTATCAATGCTTGTAATAATTCCTTTATATGGAGGAAGTGGTAGAATCGCTGCTGAGCCATGCACCATTTCCACTACAACCGGCACTAAATGACTAACGTGCAGTCAATGGCAGAATCTGCTCCAGAGGCCACCTGCTGAGAAATCCCCCTTAAAGGAAGTCTTACAAGATTCAATGAAACTGTGTAGAAAGTCATCCTGAAAGTACTTCTTGCCTTAAAATGTCACTCACTGAAACTTTCTAGGCAAGTGTAAAGCCACCAGTTAATATTTTTCTTTCTCAGTTTTGTAAAATTAAATCTTTAGGTCTTTTTTACTTTAAAGACACCTGTCAACAGTTTATGAACCATGCAATAACTAAAAATGCACAGTCAGAACAAAACTAGTCTCAGCATATGCTTTGCAGTAGCTGAATTTTACTATAAACGTACAGGCAGCTTAATGGATTTCTGAGCAAAATAGCGAGTGTGAATGTGACAGGGACCTTAGTTGTAAGCTCCACAGGAACAGGGATAAATGTGAATGAACCCAGAGTAAATAAATTCATTAAAATGCAAAATAATATAAATCCATATGATGTGGTTGTTTTTATTTGTTTTATTATATTATCTTATTTAAGAATATATGGGAAAGCTGCCAAACATACAACTTCTCTGCTAATGAAAACAGGATCCTTTAAATGGATTGCAGCAGTTTTGTAACCGATGACTCCACTCCCCTCAAGGGCCACTTAAACCTACAAAGTTTCAAGTTTGGTATGCCTAGTTCAGGCACACTGGCTAAAACAATAACAAACATCTAGTTATCAGACAAAAACTTTGTGACAAGTCTTAGAAAACCCCCTAAACTACAAATAGCAGCACTGCTTGACCAGAAAACCCTAATGTGCACGTTTTCAGTATAAGAATGGACTTAAAGGGGACCTGTCACCCACAGATAAAAAGCTGTATAATAAAAGTCTTTTAAAAATTAAAGATGAAACCCAAATTATTTTTTAATGAAATCAACCATACCTGTTATAAATGTATTTAAAAATCTGAGCTGTCAATCATATATTGCCTGTCCCGCCTCTATGCCGCAGGCATAGAGGTGGGGCAGGCAATATATGATTGACAGCTCAGATTTTTAACTACAATTACTTCAACTTTCCATTCAGCACTTCCTAGATATCACCTAGATGGCAAATGCATTAGATTTTGGGGTGATATAAAGCTTGCCTTAATAACAGTGTACAGAAAATGGCGCCGGCCTGCTTGCTGTAATCATGAATTCCAAGACTGAAGGCAGCAAGATTTAAATAGTTTATACGGTGTAAGTAAAGTTTGTTTTGCTCAACTAACATGATAGAAAAGGATTTGGAATAATTTCTTAGGGTGACAGGTCCCCTTTAAGGCAGCAGAGGTGTTTTGGGTAACCCTCTGGTGGCTAAAACACATGGAAAAAACATCTTTTGTGATGTCATGGACAGAATCAGCAGAACAAATATGAAAATAAATAAAAATAACAATCCATTTACCTCTTAAAATGATTAGTTGCCAATTATATGAATGCCAAATTAATTAAAAAAACAAAAAGGGTAAAGCGACCCTTTTAACACTTAACACGTATATAACCAGCAACAGGTAACCTGTTTTATTCAGGGACCCCAGAATTCTGAGCATAATCCATCCCGTTCCTTTCTTGGCTCAACTGCTAGAACATAAATTGCAGTTGCTATTTACCATGAGTGTTGTGGTAATAAGCAGTAATATAAACAATATTAAAAATAATAAAACAAGCATAAAACATTTGGCAGTGCAAATTAGAGTAAGATAAAAATTTAAAAGCAGGGAAGTTACAAACCTCATCTAAATGTTGCCTTAAATGGCAGTGGTCAAGGATCATACCCTGTCCCCTGAGCATTTATCTATTTAGATATTAGAGCACTTAAGCCCCTGCCATAACCAACAGTGGTAAACATTAGCCAATTCTTAAAGGAAAACTATACCCCAAACAGTGTAGGTCTCTATAAACATATATTGCATAAACAAGCTCATATGTAAAACCCTGCTTCATCTAAATAAACTTTAGTAGTATGGCCAAGGCACACATACATGCTACGTCATATCAGCCAATTAATGGACAGAGTTCTGCCTTTTGCTTCAACACTATTTACAGTTACAGTTCCATTATTTCTGGTCATGTGATTTCTGAGGGAGCACACAGCCCATCACTAAATGGTAAATCAAGGGAAAGGATGTAAAAGGGCAATATTTACAGATATATACACTGCTCAAAATAATAAAGGGAACACTTAAACAACACAATGTAACTCCAAGTCAATCACACTTCTGTGAAATCAAACTGTCCACTTAGCAACACTGATTAACAATCAATTTCACATGCTGTAGTGCAAATGGAATACACAACAGGTGGGAATTATAGGCAATTAGCAAGACATCTCCAATAAAGGAGTGGTTCTGCAGGTGGTGACTACAGACCACTTCTCAGTTCCTATGCTTTCTGGCTGATGTTTTGGTCACTTTTGAATGCTGGCGGTGCTTTCACTTGTAGAGGTAGCATGAGACCGAGTCTACAACCCACACAAATGGCTCAGGTAGTGCAGCTCATCCAGGATGGCACATCAATGAAATCTGTGGCAAGAAGGTTTGCTGTGTCTATCATACTCCAAGAGTATGGAGGCGCTACCAGGAGACAGGCCAGTAGATCAGGAGATGTGGAGGAGGCCGTAGGAGGGCAACAACCCAGGAGCAGGACCGCTACCTCCGCCTGTGTGCAAGGAGGAACAGGAGGAGCACTGCCAGAGCCCTGCAAAATGACCTCCAGCGGGCCACAAATGTGCATGTGTCTGCTCAACCGGTCAGAAACAGACTCCATGAGGGTGGTATGAGGGCCAACGTCCACAGGTGGGGGTTGTGCTTACAGCCCAACACCATGATTGGCAAATTCGCCACTGGTGCCCTGTGCTCTTCACAGATGAAAGCAGGTTCACACTGAGCACATGTGACAGAAGTGACAGAGTCTGGAGACGCTGTGGAGAACGTTCTGCTGCCTGCAACATCCTCCAGCATGACCGGTTTGGCAGTGGGTCAGTAATGGTGTGGGCATTTCTTTGGGGGGCCCACACAGCCCTCCATGTGCTCGCCAGAGGTAGCCCGACTGCCATTAGGTACCGAGATGAGATCCTCAGACCCCTTGTGAGACCATATGCTGGTGCGGTTGGCCCTGGTTTCCCCTAATGCAAGACAATGCTAGACCTCATGTGGCTGGAGTGTGTGGAGCAGTTCCTGCAAGACAAAGGCATTGATGCTATGGACCGGCCCGCCTGTTCCCCAGACCTGAATCCAATTGAGCACAACTGGGACATCATGTCTCGCTCCATCCACCAACGCCACGTTGCACCACGTGGATCCTTTAGTCCAGATCTGGGAGGAAACCCCTCAGGAGACCATCTGCCACCTCATCAGGAGCATGCCCAGGCATTGTAGGGAGGTCAAACAGGCACATGGAGGTCACACACACTACTGAGCCTCATTTTGACTTGTTTTAAGGACATTACATGAAAGTTGTATCAGCCTGTAGTGTTTTTTTGGAGTGTGACTCCAAATCCAGACCTCCATGGGTTCATTCAGATCTAGGATGTCTTATTTTTGTGCTTTTTATTTAAGGAAAGAAATCCAACGTTTCGAGCACTAACTGTGCTCTTCCTCAGGGTTTTTTCCCTGAAGAAGAGCACAGTTAGTGCTCTGCATAATGATCGTGGTCCTGTGCGGGGATAGCTTCAACTGTGCAGGAGCGGTCTTGGATCAAGGACCCCAGTGACGTCAACATTCAGCATGGTGACTCACGCAGGTCCATTACTATAGCCTAGTCGATGTGCCTGCCAACTGTGGGAGACGCTGGTTTACAGTAATGGACCCGCGTGAGTCACCATGCTGAATGTTGACGTCACTGGGGTCCTTGATCCAAGACCGCTCCTGCACAGTTGAAGCTATCCCCGCACAGGACCATGATCATTATGCAGAGCCGCCGAGACTAAGGTGGTAAGGTCGTGAGGCACACACTCTTATGGTCCCTCGGTTCCTATCTACACAGGGAGCTCTGAAAGATTCAAGGGCTACAATCTCGAGTAGCGCGGGTGCAAAAGCCGGACTTGGCGTCCAGGTCACCATGACAACCCGCCTCTATACTTACGGAGCCCTACGGAGCCTTGTAAATTACACCCGATTGTTCATAAAGGGTAAGATCTCTCATTGCACAGTCCAGTATATTGGGTACTGGCCCTGGCACCGCTTATCTATGTCCTTTTTCCCTAACATATTTGACACAGTGTGTGTGAAGTGCAGATCAGCGATAGTGGTTTCTTCTGCGCATCTCTCTGTTGATTTCTGTCCTTTCTTTCTCCTCTTTTCTGTTTTATTTTATGCACACGAACCACTTGGTTATTCACATTGTTTTCTGTATTATTTGTATTTTATTTTTACATTTTTGGTTGTACATGCAAACAGTGCTGGCGGGTGGTGATTGGATAAGCATGTTGTGACGTCATGAGCTACATTTTGGCGCCAACTTGGGTTTAAGAGTGGGTTTGTAATTACTGTGTTCACTTTGAGAAAGGCTGTGGATACAGGCTGGGTGCTGACAAAAATAATCATCCTGATGACGATCCTGTGGTGATCGAAACGCGTAGATGGTATGCTGAAATAAATCACTGACCTGATTGATGCTGTAGCTGTGAGTGCTTTCTACTGTTGAGTTTGAGATATACATATACATATATATATATACACATATATATATATATATATATATATATATATATATATATATATATATATATATATATATATATATATATACATATATACATATATACACACATATATATACATATACACACACATATATATATATATATATATTTATATTACAGTTTGGCGAGATTCTTTAATAGGTCACTTAACATAATATAAACTATCTGTTGGTTAAGTATTCATTTTGGGGTTATAGTTTTCCTTTAAGGTGGCCATTCACATTAAGATTTTTCTCTCCCTAACTACCAATTTCAGTGTGATCTGACAAATCTGTCAAATTATTATAAGGTTAGTGGGCACCACGCGATCTCACAACTAGTGATTTCTCATCCAAAATTGGTCAAAAAATTGATCGGGCCAGTTTCAAAATTTTAGTCGCTAGAATGAAATTTGTCCATTCCTTTGCAGTAGTGATGTGGGGGCCGAGAAATACTCGACTTGCACCTGACCTAAACCTGCCCACTCCCAACCATAACCCTACCCAACCCGGCTTATAAGACCTGGGTGCGGTAAAAAATCCAGAAGTCGCAAGTCGGCAGTTGCGACCTGCAAATGCTACGGCCTGCACATAACTAGTTAGCAGGACCAAGCAGGTATTTTTTTGATGGACAAATCGTACTTTTAAATGATCGTTTCATGATAAGCTTGGTCGTACAATACCGAAAAACCTTTAACATGGATGGCCAGCTTTAGAAACCGGCTGTGACAACTCTGCCCATGGTTTTTCAAGACTGTTTCAGTGCAATTTTTAACGTATGCAAAATGAAAGAGATAGGATAGAAAAAGTCACTGATGCTTGACCTCAGTGGTGAGGAGGGTGATACTCAAAGCAGTAGTTTCTGTAAGCTCCCATTAATCGCAAACACCAAAAATATAAAAAAGTTATTCTCAGAGTGTTAGCTGTTTTATAAATTATACTGAAAAAAAATTTCTGTATCACACCAGAACAAAAAATTGCCCAACCAGGGAATGAGCAGCATTTGAACACCTAATGGGTTTCAGCAATTGGGGAAAATATTTGGCCTTTTCTGAAATTCTAGTTAGAAATTATTTCTAGTGCTTATGTCCCACACCTATTCATCTCTGCAACCCATGTGTTTGGGAGAATGTTGTTAACTGCCTCTAACAACAAATATCTAACATTTTCCATGAAAAAGAAGACTGGTCAGTTTGGTCAACTGTACTAACCCATGCACAGGCCTCAGTCACTGCATTCATTTTGATATCAAACTACAGTCTGTTGCTTTGGATTGAAACATCTGTCATCCAATGCCTTAGACCTGTGCTGTCCAACTTCTGTGGTACAGAGGGCTGGAATTTGTCTGGCCTACATGGTGGAGGGCCAATAATGGAAGCTAGTTTTGACTACCGCACTTTTTAAACCACAGCCATGTTATTGCAAGCTTTTAAGACCATACTTAAAAAAATGCAAATGGTTGGAGTAGGGATATCACCCATCATTTATATGTGAAAGAATTATATTATGTCATATTAAGACACACCCATAAATCAATGCCTCTCCTGTGGATAGCACAGCAACCTGCAGCACATACTTACACACCTTAGGGACCATATAATGACTATTTCCAAATGCTAACCAGCTCCCAGATCAAACCCCTGCCAGGTTTACTTCCTACGGGCAGCACAGGGCAGGCAGAGTATGGCACACACAGGGAGAGCAGGCAAAGTATGGCACACACAGGCAGTATAGGGCAGGCAGAGTATGGCATACACAGGAAGCATAGGGCAGGTACATACCGTGACAATGCTGGCACTGCTCCTACAATCTGAGGTGTGAACATGTAAACAATGTAGGTGCTTACAGTATGGTTCTGAGGCGTGAACAATGCAGTCACCAAACCAAAACATGTGGCAAAGCAATGGCTAAAATAGTCGCAGTTCACACTTGTGCTTCCCATGTAATGTGGTTAGTTGGTCCCTGGGTCACCCCTCTGTGAACTGTCAGCCAACCGTGAATATATTTGGTGGATGTATTACACAGAATAAAAGTCCAATAAGCATATATGATGCACCCCCACCTGTGAAGAAGCCACTCAGAAAAGGTTTACATTAAAAATTATTTTTTGCATATTTTTTTTGCATATTTTTGCATATTAAAAAATGTACTTATTTGTTTATTTTTAATTATTTATTTAGTGTTTATTTATTTGTTTATTCAGATCCTCTGCTATTCATATTTCAGTCTCATTCCAGCCACTCCCTGGTTGTTCAGATAATTTGAACCCTAGCAACAGAGAGTGCTGTGGAACAAAAAATTGATATAATTTTTAAAAAAATGAAGGCCAGCTGCAAACTGTCTTGGAATATTACTCTCTACATCATACTAAAAGTAACCTCAAAGGTGTACAACCTCTTTTAAGTTGTATTTGGGTGGAGTTCCCTTTTAATTGTTAACTATCTGTGAAATCTTCACTTAAAGAATAACAAAATAGTGTGTAAAGAACTAAATATAAGGATATTATAAGACATATGATAGAAATAACATCACTAAGTACCAATTATAACTGAATACATTACTAAACATTGTCTATAAGCATATGATTAACAGGATATTCATGGTTTTTTTTTAATTAAAGCTTAATAAAGAATAGGATAGAAATGTTGAACATTATGTTTTGTTTTTTTTTTTACAAGCCCAAGGTTTATTTTATTATACAAGGCTAGTTAGTAATTAATTGAGATTCCCATCACAAGATAGCTCAGAAACTAGCGCTTTCTGCGACACACTTTAATAATCAGCCCCGCAGAATCATTTTCTATGACATAACTCTCATTTTCTTAGCTCAGAGCATATGGAGCATGCAAGTTAAGGTGACCAGATTTTCAGCGTGAAAAATGGCCGTGCACATAGGAAAAACATTTTTAGACCATGCCCCCTGTGGGTGACACCCCCCCCAATAAACCACCCTCATGAAAAATATAAATTAATGTAGTGGCAATTATATGTACAATACCCCCAGGTTATCACTGTTATTACCATCTGACTCAGCACTAAGTAAAAGTAACAATGTCCTATTTCACAGATAATAGTCATGATAAAGCCAGTGAATAGTTGTTTCACTAGTGTGAAAAAGCCACAATGACATAGGCTTAGTTATAGATTAGACCCAAACTTGAACAGTATCCTCATCCATGTTGGCAGTGACAGACTTGGAAGGCCAAAAGGTTAGTGCGTTAGCTTCCTAGCCAGTAGTTCTTTGGTTTGTTCCTAAAGCAGACACCATCGTCATATAGCTTTAAAGCTGATGAGCTTTGGCAGTGATGAAGTGCCTTGTATGTTTAGTTCTTTCAAAATGGAAAATACATTAGTATATTAAAAACCAGAAGAGTCGCAAGAGTTACCATAAAACGGAGGAGTTAAGAGTCAAATTATTTATTTTCGGACTCCACAAGCCCTGGTTAAACATTTGGGTTGAGACAGTAAGCAAATAAATTACAGCATTTTTAGCAAAATTAATTTTAGATTTCCTTTAACTATAAGCCGCATTTCACTTTAATTAGAATATTGAGAGGGATAAAAAAAAATTATCTAAGATGAACACATTTTTGAAATGTATAAGTGAATTATGTAACATGAAAGATTACAGTGCTAAATATAGGATGAAAAACAAGCTGACACATTTGGGCAGTGCCTCATACAAACAATATAATACAGACTCACTATTTGCCTGCTTTACTTAACAGCATTCTGAGCTCTGGGCATAAGCATCAAGAAAGGTTACCCTTTGTCAAACTAAAATCATAAACTGATAATGGTATCCTTTAATATGTAAATTGGCAATGTTTGAGTCAAATACTACTACTTTTAATTAACCTAGCCAATGGAGGTTTCTACAAACAGAGAAGTCAATTAAATTGGAATTTAATCTTAAAAATACTTAGAGTTATGTAACAAAATGTGCAATATTTGTACTTTTCTAGAAATCCTTACTAGCAGGTAGCTTTTTTAGTTAGCTGCATGAAAACAAATTGTGATTTCTATAGATAAACAGACCTTCCAGTAAATTCATAGTAACGTAGTAGATAGCAACCCTGTTAGAGAAAACAAATGACTCAAGGCCAAGCTTTTGATCATACAATTTCCATTTATCATCTTGGTTTCTTTACAAGGGGCTGTTTCCTGTATTGCAATCCATATTTTTTTTTTATACTTTATTTTGAAATTTCACATTGGGATAGCCATTTTATACATTTCACAGTGTGCCACAGCCATGTGACTTGTGCTATGAGAAACTTTAGTCACACTTTACTGCAAGTTAATTGGCGATTCTTTTCACTGGGCAACACCACCAGTAATGCTTTACTCCACTTTTTACACAGCATGATAAATATACCCCTTAGTGTGTCCGGATGGAGTGCTGAAGATTACTTCAACCAATACGAAGAACTGGCCAACAGTGCAGAATCGCACAGTAGGTCTATCAAACCAATGAAATGAAACTGTAATACAGATTTTACATTACAGCCTGCGCATTATGATATATAGCATTTCTGGGTGATTTTAAAGGAAATGCAACACTAACTTTTTTAAGTAAAAAACCTATTCTACCCTGCACCAATAACTGCCCTATCCTGCAAACCACTTAGAATTTTAAATGCTTTAATAGAAAATACCTGCTAAAACTTGGCTTCCTGTCAATTGAACTACGGCGATAAGGCAAAGGAAGGAGTTGCATCCACTATGCAACGATCGATTGATCGAGCCTAGCCTTCTTTCTGTATAGGAAGGAGTCAGGCTAGGCTTGATCAATCGATTTTAGTGTTACTTTTCCTTTAATATCTGCAATGATCACATGGAAAACAGCCCTTGTGCCACTGACCTATAACTGACACAAGTGCAGGTTATTAAGCCCTTCAAACGCAGTAGAAAATGCTGTTATAACCTTATTTCATTTTTTGCTTACTTATGCACTCTGGCAACACACATTTGTGGGTTGTTATCATGTATCTGTGCCTTTTTTAGGTATTTAATGTATGTTTATATGTCATTCTGGAATAAGGATGGTTTCAAAATGCCTTGAATAATTTTGCAGCAATCAAACATAACTATTCATCTAACATCATTAGAGCAATTTAGAAAGCATCATAAATCCTTTCGACAGTGTAGTTCAAGCTCTGGAAAATACATGGATTTAGTTTCTGAACATAGCAAGAAAATATGGAGAGAAAATAAATTATTTAGATATTGCCTAGAAATACCACAGCTCTTTCAACCAATCATCTCTGCAATCAGTGAAGATGGAAAAGTGCTGTTGGCATATAATGCACATTCCATGACTGCATTTTAGATGAAGGTGCCAAAAGAAAAGCAATTTTTACCTTTCACAGCATGTGCAAGCCAAACCACAAACTAAGGGCAAAAGCTAATCATTACAAAATAATACAGAGATAATTTAAAAACAATAAAATTATATAATAGTGGGGTAAAGGACTACCAGTAATATACCGCATCCATATAAATAAAATAATACAAATACACAGTATCATTATAACCATAGGTGCTTGCTGGGGAAGCAGCAGCCCTGCCCCCTGGCTCTTAACTTTTTCGGAACAGGCCACAGAGGAGTTGTATAGTTTGTGCAGAAAGGTTCTTAAAAGATACCAGACGTGGTTTTTTGCTTTGGTAACCTGCCACATACTGCCGCCTCATGGCAGGTGTAGCGCTGCATATAGCTATAATATTCAAGTTATGTTATATAACATATATAACATAACATAATATATAACATTCACTTAAGCTCAGGTGGTGTGTTCAAGTAACACACCAAAGTTTAAGGTCTAAAAGCCACGGGAGATTTTGAACGATGGTGTTGGACAGACAAAATGTATCCTACAAGTCGGATGTAGTTGCATGGGCTAAAATATAATGGATCTGGTAGAAAAATCTACATGAAAGATTTGCCATCTGACACAACACGACTGTTGGAAATTCTGAAATTAACTACAGAAAACAACAAACTAAAAAAAAAAGTTCCAGTCACAGGTCATTGAGGTTTTATTTGGGTCAATGAGGCACTGGCTCATCTAGGACCTACGGGACATGTATTGAGTAACTACTGCACACTTCAACTGTGTACAGTAAATGTTCTTGCAATCATCCCTATACTGGCTGCCAAATTGCCTGTTTTGTGATCCAACTGTGGTCATAACACTCTAATAACTATTTTGGTTGTGTGCAAAATACTCCTTTTTCTTGTAGCCTGGAGACATGGTGTGAGAGGCAATGTCTACACCGCAGGCCATGAACATTTATAGTAACATCAAATTAACATTTTGTTGATAACTTGGTTAAACTCAGGGGAAACTTTGCGGGCAGCAGTGGGGAAGGTTTGGAGCAGTGATAGATTTAAGTAGCTATTTTCTCACTACTGTATTATAAGCAACGTTGACAACAAAAAAAATATCTGTCGGGATAGTATTTGAACACAATAGGTTAGTTAAAGTGATACTGACACTAAAAATTTACTGTTCAAAATATTAATGTACATAAAACGTTACCTATAGGTCATGTTGATCATTTTTCACGGATAGGGCTGATTTGTAAGTAATTATTACTTGGAGTTCCTAAACCTGACTGTTTTGATAACCTGACTGTCCCTTCTCAGCCTGTCAGTTACAGCTTCTAATGCTAATAGACTCCTGAGACACAAATATGGCCACACCCTCATAGGGGAACATGGGGGATCAGACAGGTAATGTAAAAGCATTGGGCAAATACTCAAATACAAAATTATAAATTGTCTTTGCATGCTATGTTATGATATATTAAAAAACATGTTTAATTTCAGGTGTCGGTATCTCTTTAAGAAATGAGAATCCAAAACAGAAACAAAGATATACTTCTCTGTAAATAATGCCAGAATATATTATAATACAAGAAATATGGAAGCTCCAACCAGTGTCTATAAAAGGAAATACACCAAAAACTGTAGTTTCATGATGAATTAGTTATGTTATCTTAGTTTGTTGCAGAGATAGATAAAAATATAACATTTAGGGCTCTGGCACACGGGGAGATTAGTCGCCCGCGACAAATCTCCCTGTTCACGGGCGACTAATCTCCCTGAAATGCCATCCCACCTGCGAAAATGTAAATCGCTGGTGGGATGGCATACGCGGCAGCGCGATTTCAGTGAAATCCCGGAAGTTGCCTTGAGAGGAAACTTCCGCGAATGTAAATTGCCGGTGGGATGGCATTTCGGGGAGATTAGTCGCCCGCGACTAATCTCCCCTTGTGCCAGAGCCCTTACTCTCTGACAGCAATAGAGTTGCAGAACAGGAAGTAAGCATTCCCATAAGGCTTTGGAGCAAAGGGCCTTTGAACTGCTGCAGCACTGAGCAAAAACCAGCTGTCCAATTGCCCTTAACTTTCAGTGCCCAATTCGTATACAAGACAAGCAGGCACCACTATTAAATGCCAAACACGCATAGCGCTCAATCAAGAGGATTTTGACATCCACAGCTTGCAAATAGTTACATAAACACTGCAGCTACCAGCATCTAGACAGTTTTTTTATTTATTTTTTTTCTTTACAAAAACCTAGTACAGGTATAGGACACCTGTTATCCAGAATGCTCGGGACCAAGGGTATTCCGGATAAGGGGTCTTTCTGTAATTTGGATCTCCATACCTAAAGTCTACAAAAAAATCAATAAAACATTAATTAACCCCAATAGGATTGTTTTGCATCTAATAAGGATTATTTATATCTTAGTTGGGAACAATTACAAGGTACTGTTTTATTATTTTAATAGTTTTAAAATTGTGAATTATTTGGTTAAAATGGAGTCTATGGGAGACAGGCTTTCTGTAATTCGGAGCTTTCTGGATAATGGGTTTCCGGATAAGGGGTCCGATGCCTGTACTTTCATTTCTATACAGGTATGGGATCCCTTATCTGGAAACCCATTATCCTGAAAGCTCTGAATTATGGAAAGCCCATCTCCCATAGACTCCATTTTAATCAAATAATATAGAATTTTAAAAAGGATTTCCTTTTTGTCTGTATTGATAAAACATTACCTTGTAATTGATCCCAACTAAGATATAAGTAATACTTATTGGATGCTAAACAATCCTATTGGGTTTAATTAACGTTTTATTGATTTTTTAGTAGACTTAAGGTATGGAAATCCAAATTACATAAAGATCCCTTATCCGGAATAGCCTTAGTCCCAAGCATTCCAGATAATGGGTCCTATACCTGTAATATATATTCTGTATATGTTCTCAGAAAGCAATAGATGAATTCCTTTTGCCTTTAAGGGCTCTGGCACACGGGGAAATTAGTCGCCCGCGACAAAACTCCCTGTTCGCGGGCAACTAATCTCCCCGAGTTGCCATGACCCGCCATCCCACCGGCGAACATGTAAGTCGCCGGTGGGATGGCACACGCAGCGGCGCGATTTCGGGAAATCGCGCCGCTGCGTGTGATGGCAACTCGGGGAGATTAGCCGCCCGTGACAAGGGAGTTTTGTCGCGGGCGACTAATCTCCCTGTGTGCCAGAGCCCTTAAAGACAGACTATTGTGAGAAGAATGGAATAATGAGAACTTAGCAAAGCATTTCCCATCACAAGCAGGACTTCTAGTAACAAGAAGTTACAGCAAATCTAAGACTTATTTCCCCGAACTACACACTGCTTTTCAAAATATTCCAGGAATTTTTTTTTTTTTTAAACACGACCAACAAATCAAGAGGGGGAATTAAATGTTCTAACATACTTTCCTTGTTGCTTTCAATAGCAGCATGTCTGAGTCAGGCCAATGTAACAGTGCAATTTCTGCCTAGAAAATCTGGCTCAAGGCCTAGACTGAAAAAACAAATGACAGACTGTTAAAAGACTTCAATCTAAAGCAAAAGTGTGCCAACACAATATATGTTACACAACATACATGAATAGTACATCCTTATTTTACAAACTGGGAGGGGGGGGGTTGTTTCATTTTTTCCATATTTGTGTGTGAGATAGATTAATACACATCCCTTACAAATTTAGCAAAGTTGTATCACTGTCTATGGTCATGGAATAGGCCGGCCCGATACCTGCAGCACATCACCTGCGGGTTCGGGCCAAGCTCTTCCACTCGCCCTCCCCTCCCACAACCTAACACTACCGGCAGCTCTCTTCCGGCTTCTCTATTTATAGGTGCCCACCCAGAAGCCCCGCCTCTTTTGTGATGTCAACGCAGGGCGGGCGTGGGTCTATAAATAGAGGAAGGAAGCCGGGTCGGGCTGGGTTGGAAGCAGGCGGGTTAGGGTCGGGTGTAGGTCGAGAAAATATTTTAGGATTTGGCTGAAACCCTAATCCTTTGTGAAAGATGCAGCCGAATACCAAACCAAATCAGTAACTGATAAGCAAGGGATCAAGAGAACCACACGTGGTGAGAAAATGTCTTTTGTGTTTATGTGACAAAAACTCACATGACTAAGGATTCGGTTTGGCAAGAGGCATGAATTCGGCCATATCTGAATCCTGCTGAAAAAGGCCGAATCCTGAACTCGGTGCATCCCTAATACACACAAATATCTTGCTAAGAGATGGCATCTAAAAACAGTGCTCCAGCTCAGACACTTTCACAGAAAAAGTTCGGTAGATCACCACTTCCTTTTGCTCTTTTTTTTTAAAAATAAAACACAAATCAAAAAAATTAAGTTAAAACCATGCAAAAAAAAAAAAAAAAACGCCACAAAGTAATATATAACTCCAGTTAATTATTTTATATTTACCTAACATTATACTTTGGGTCAACTGGCTGCAAAATCAGAATCTATGGCTGAGGATTTAAAATTAAATCTAGTATTTAATAGGCTTCATTTCACAGAATAAAGAGTTCCCTTCTTCTCTGCCATTTTTTTTAATGCATCTAATCCTGGTAAGGTAATAAATATTCATTTACACAAGTAACTGATATATGAAGAGCAGGATTTTATTATAAAGCACCAATTAGATGAAACACACTGCGCAGGAAGTCATTTACTTTAGCGGCAAGTGTATGACTGTGTACGAGGTGGATTTCAGCCTACAAATGCTCACTTAAGTTTTATTGCAAAAAAATTTGCCCCATGGTGCATTAGGGCTGTGACACACGGGGAGATTAGTCGCTGCACAACAAATCTTCCTTGTTGCGAGCAACTAATCTCCCCGAAATGCCATCCCACCGGCTAGAATGTAAATCGCTGGTGGGATAGCTTACCTGGCAGCGCAATTTGCCGAAGTTGCCTTGAGAGGAAACTGATGTCACATGTAGCATATTCTCGGCAAGCAGAAAACCATTTAGTGAGAATCTGCTGCTAAGCTTAAATATCAGCGGAATATCAGTGGATATCAGCTGCGCATGCCAGCACCTGGGTGGATTCAATGCTTCTGGGTGTAGGCAAAAGTAGAAGATTTCTTTTTTTTAAGCATTGCGGCAGGTCCTAATACACATCTGGCATCAGCCTTAATCTATTAATTATATAGCACAGACACATTCAGCTGCGCTTAAAGAGATTATACATCATAACTTGAAATCCTGCCCCCAAAAAGCTTACAATCTAAGGTCCCTATCGCAAACAATGTACAATGTTTTCAGGATCCAATAACTTTCCTGTAAAGTTTTAAAATGAGGAAGAAAACCAAAGTACCTAGAGCAAACCCATGAAAGCCAAGGAAATAATTACCAACAGCCCGAGAATCCAAACTCGGACCCCTGTGTGGCAAGGGGTGGTTCACCTTTAAGAAAACTTTTAGTATGTTATTGAATGGCTAATTCTAAGCAACTTTTCAATTGGTATTCATTACTTATTTTTTGTAATTTTTTAACTATTTGCCTTATTCTTCCAACTCTTAGCGGCTTTCAGCCAGAAAACTATTGCTCTGTGAGGCTACAGTTTTATTTATATTTACTTTGTATAACTTATTTTTCTATTCCGGTCCCCTCCTATTCATATATCAGTCTTCCATTCAAACCAGTCCCTGGTTAATAAGGTAATTTGGACCCTGGCAACCAGATGCTGAAACTCCAAACTGAAGAGCTGCTGAACAAAAAGTGAAATAACTAAAAAAAATACAAACAAAAAATGAAGACCAATTGCAAATTGCTTCAGAATATCACTCTCTACATCATATTCAAAGGTAACTCAAAAGTGAACAACCCCTTTAACCTAGCCCCTTTGCTTCTACCTGCAGCCATCATTTTAGATTTTGGGGCGGGGATTTAAAGGAGAAGGAAAGTCAAAACCTATTAAGCACACTATTAAATAGTACTACTATTGCTGTGTAAAAACGCTCTATTTCTGGTTTGCCTAGAGAAAGATTTACAGAGGTACACATACTAGAAGCTACATACTTGTTTCAGTGAACGGCGCCGCCATCTTGTCCAGCATGTCTGTATGGGCTGAAAAGCACAAGCCAGCCCCCCCCTCCGCTCCCCGCTCCTGCCACAAAGCCTCCGCGGATCCACACTCCTGCCACAACCTCTCCGCCGCTCGCTGCACCTGCCCCCCCGCTCCCCCCACCTGCAAGTTCTCAAACGCTGCATCGCCATGGCAACCGGACGCTCCTGCTGTGTGCGCGTGCGCCGCCTACAATAACAAGTCTCCAAGTCTGGAAGGAGCGATGCATTATGGGAATCTTCTATACACTCAGGGTTTTTTTTTCCTGTTTGGCTTCTGATCTTCTGAACAGGTGAAGTATGGGGAGACTTAAGGGCACTATTAAGACAACTGAAGGTATGCCTGCAGCTTGAGATTAACCCTTTATTAGTCTTTCCTCTCCTTTAAAGATCTAATGTCTACAGCTTTTGGTCCTGCCTATTGTGGTTTGCATTTCCCCCAATCTGGCATGTTAACTGCAACCATTTAAAAAAAAAAAGCACAAGCACAAGAACCTGACATCAGCTAAGTTACAGATAAGGGGGTGCTTGTGAGTGACATGTCATTAATTACAACTGTAGACGTTTTGAACAGAGGTCACAATTTTGTTAGCGGTTTCAATAAAATACTGGTCCAGCTTACATGAGGCCTAAACTAATTACTAAATCTATTGACCTTTTCAGCTAAAAGGCTACTTATACTCATGTGTCCTAAGTACCTTATAAATAAAAATCACAAGACATCCCGAGGATCATAAAGATCATGAGGTTTCTGCAACTTTCAAAGCTCATGCTTAATCAAAGAATGACCCTTTTTATTGATTAACTAGAAAGCACCCCACCATTTATAAATGTATTATCCAGTCAAGGCATACTAAAATTGGGTTCAAGTTTCAATTATCCTTATCATATCAAAAGGTCTCAGTCAGAAGTTTATCAAGTAATTTAAGTGATTTTACAAACTTCACTAGTATCTTTGTTGTTGGTAAATATTATTTCTATTGACTGTAAGTAAAATAAATCTTAAAGCCACTCTAGAACTTATTTTGATAAAGTAACTCAACAGGTTTGCTTGCATGCTATTACATTTTTGAAACAGACGTACTTCTCTATTTCCTACTCTTTTGAAATATAAAATAGGGCAACTTCTCTACCAAAGAAAGATTTTCCCTATAGCAGCTAACTCATTGTATCAATCCCTGAGTAAGCATTTATAAATTTGTTTGCACCAAGGCACACCTTCTTTGGAAAAAGGCCCCCATAATTCCATAAAAGACTGGGCATGCAAAATTGTATCTACGGTTGACATTTTAACGAGCTGCAGTTAGTACAGTCCCAAGGAAAATACTATGGCCACTTAACTCCTGCAATACTGTGCAGTGAAACAGTGTACACCTCAACACAGGGCTGTTTTTACTTCCTTTATCTAGTTCTTCATATAATCTATATATGTGAGTTACAGAACCAACTACTCCATAGCACTGCCATCATTAAATGTGTTAATAATCCCAGTAATACACTAAAAACATAGGTACTGTATTTAGGTGACCCGGGTATTAAAGAAAAATACACGACAAATTCTTGCTTTCAACATTCTGCTCTCAAAAGTGGAGGAGTGGAGCGGTTTTCTTCCCAGCCCAGCACTGCTCTACCAGCCCCCTGCTGTCTACTATTAGCTTATGTCTGTGACAACTCTAACAAGGATCACACAAACTTCCAGGAATCTCTGCACGTCACTTCCCATTTTAAAGTGGACCCCAGAGCTTTCACTGTCACTAATCAGCAAAGGATCAAAATTCCATAAGTGCCATAGAGTTTGCACTACATGCTTTTAAAACTGTACCATAGCAAAATCCACATGCTGCAGTGTAGAATCAAGATAAACATTTTGATGCACTGCTGTATGGAAATAATGCTGTCTAATGAAATGTTAGGGACTGTAAGCATGTACATTGCACTAGGTAGGGCAGGGACTGATGTAAACTCTGCGGGGATTAGGAGCAGAAACAAATTGTTCACAGTGCTTAGGGCACCTATCACCCCTATATTGTTTCCCCCGCTACAGGTGTGGGTTAGTAGCCCGCACTCGAGATAGTAGGGGACACAATAGTTAAAAAAAAAAAAAAATTCCTCATGCCAGCACTGATCTACCCGAGGGATCCCCCGGTGCGGGCAGCCATGTTGGGGCACACACATGCGCATAATGAGAGAGTGCTGCAAGACGCTCATTATGCACGTGTGTGACGTAGGGTGGTGATTTCCATTCACCGCTCCTACGTCAGGGGGAATGCACATAGTAAGCGAGCAGGGAGATTGCTTATTATGTGCATGCGTGCCAACCAACATGGCTCCCTCCCGGTGCGGGTAGACCAGCTCTAGCAGGGGGAGTTTTTGGGGTTTTTTTTACATTTTGTTTCCCCCAAACTAAGTGCAGGCTCTATTAGCCCACACCTCTGGTGAGGAAAACAATATAGGGGTGATAGGTGATAGGTGCACCATGCGTGTCATATGGTAGCCTTTAACAGTGGTTCAGTTTCCCATTGTGCATGCATGATTGCTGATCTGAGTATGTGCATGGTGTTATTGCAAGGACAGCACCTAAAAAATGAATTATTAAGATAAATAAGTGATTGAGTTGGGAAAAAGGTTAGAACACTAATTTATTAAAAATAGGAGTTTAAAAGCTTAATACATAAAAATTCACCCACATTCAATTCATTTCTATGGTACTTAATTATCAATTCTTGCTTTCAACATTCTGCTCTCAAAAGTGGAAGAGTGGAGCGGTTTTCTTCCCAGCCCAGCACTGCTCTACCAGCCCCCTGCTGTCTACTATTAGCTTATGTCTGTGACAACTCTAACAAGGATCACACAAACTTCCAGGAATCTCTGCACGTCACTTCCCATTTTAAAGTGGACCCCATAATTCAATTATGAAAGTCAATAGGTGGAAGTTATCCAATGATAAATACGCTACTAAAGATCCCATAGGAATGAATACAACATGGATGAGTTTTTATGTAAACTCACATTTTGATAAATCTGCCTATTGCACACTATGCATTTTCGCAGATAAGGGTAAAAAAAAATATGACCAATTAAATATGGAGATCGAGGAAACCTGATACTAGACAATTTTCTTGCTTTTCTACTTCTCATAAAACAATGTCTACCAATGATTTCTCTCATAGCCTCCAAGGACTTTCTTCCTCGGACTTCTTTAGTGGAAAATTCTTCCCAGAATTTTTTCAGATCATGCACCTCTGTTGCTTAGATTAAAATTTCTGTGCCCTCAGGAAAAAGGTGGAGTCCTGTATTGTTTTTAGGTGAGAGCGTAGCCAAAAGGAAATTAGAAAGGTATAACAGTTATTGGCATGGGAATGTTGACACTGTCATATTATAAACATGTTTGTGGTATATCTTTTATTACTACCTTTGATACATCCGAAGTGCTATAATGTCGCTCAAAAAGATAGGGGAGAGGAAGATGTTGAATTCAGAATCTGCATAGAGGAATCCATACAAAGTGAACCTGTTAGACATGATCAAAGCCCAGAGAGTTCTAGAACTCACTATAACACTAACTGACAAAGCACTTTTTATTTCCTTAGCCATTATTCAAATCTGGTAAAAAGATATGTAAGCTGTTATTTATCTCAAGGCTCGAATTCCAGAAAACAATTACATCCAGAGTAACTAACAATGCAGGGACAGTGGTAACCCACCAAGACAAGATAGAGGAGATTTTGTTAGAGGTATGTGACAAATATAATGTTGCATAGTAACCAAGTCAGACTAGCAGATAGACAAATATTTGGACAAAATAAACTTTAAGGTTTAAAAATAATTTACCTGCTAATGAAATGGTATAAATCTGTAGCCAAAAGAAAATCTCCTAATACTGTTTAATGTCTTTCAGAATGCATTTACAGAGGCTAAACTTTACCTATTTCCTAAGGAAGGTTGATTGATGCTAAAATACTTGCCAAACTATTGGCTATGACACTGGATGGGGGGGGGGGGGGTGTTATGTCTGGTAAATCTACAGCATATAATATCAGGAGGGTGTTTGTTCTTCTTGATTCAGCAAAAGTGTGTAGCATTGTGTAGCAGTGAGGGCACTGAGTTGAGTTCAATTTATAAGATCCCAGTAGCCCAACTTTGGGTCAGCAATTGGTCCCTGTTTAAGCTGGAGGTTGGTATTAAACTGGGATTCCACTATACAATTGTTAAATACAATACAGCAGGCCTTTTAAGTTATAATACAGTAGAACCCCAATTTTACATTTTCTAGGAACATCAAAAAAAATGGTGGAAAAAAAGGGAAAATTCATTATGTATTAGATATTGGTGGGACCACAAAAATTGGTGTAAAATGTCATAAAAAGGAAAAATAATACATTGAGGTTACACTGTACATGTTCTCCCCAATCCTTATGTATAGTTATTAGGGAATAGGATATAAAGATTCTTTGAAATGTTTCTTAGGTCCACTATTATTATTTTTAGTAGATACTGGTCTTTGCATTTTATTTATTACACTTCTTTTGTGTTAATTTATTTTATTTTTTTAAATAGCATAGGAAACTAAATAAATAAAAATTATTAAAAAGAAAAAAAAACAGATTGGGCAACAGCCCAACAGAGAAGCCCCAAAGAGAAGTATCCATCTTTCATATAATCTTTCATCCAATATGCCACCAGCACCAAAAACGGAAATCAATGCAACTAGCAATGTAAAGATTACACTACTAATTGCTCTAGGAATGAAGGATAAAAGACACATTGCACCAGAAGAGCAATACTATTCAGTCTAAAGGTGCCCATACACCTTCAGATCTGCTCGCTTGGTAATGTTGCCAAGCGAGCGGATCTTCTCCAGATATCCCCCACCTACGGGTGGGCAATATCTGGAGAATCCAGGCGAATTATAATGACGGACATAGGCAAAGTTGGTCCAGGGACCGCACCAATGAGCCGATGCGGTCCCCAATCAGACAAGATTTTTTTAACCTGCCCGATCGATATCTGGCTGATTTCAGGGCAGATATCGGCCATGCAGGCCTGTCGGTAGTGCCAATACACGAGCCGATTAGCTGCCGAATCGGTCTAAGGGACTGATATCGGCAGCTAGAATCGGCCCATGTATGGGGACCTTAAAACTGTTTGTTCTTCAGTAAGATTAGAGAAAATGTGAGATTTATTATATTACCTTCATGTATCCACATACAAGATTTTTCCTACATCGTAAATATGCCATATACTTCCATACATAATGTATGAAGATTTTTTAATTTACGTTTTAAAAATGACATTTACTGAAAGCCTACAAACAAGGAGCCAAAACTGAGGGTCATAACTGTTCTATTAATTAGTTCAAAGCACAGTCTATGCCAGGAGCAATACAAGTGAGGTGATCAAGGCTTTCAAACTATAAAACATGCAAAAAGAAAAAAATTCCTGAAGAAAATGTAATCTATTTGCATCAAAATGACAGGGATATGTCAGATGATCACCCAAAGGAAGGGTAGTTTGAAAAACAGCACGTCAGCAGTAAAACTAGAAGAAAAGTAGAACAGGTATGGTTACTAGGAAAAAGTATTAAAGAATAAGAAACTTTTTTTTTTTTTTAAAGAAATCTCTAAAATTACTCTTCGTGCAATTACCTTTTTTCCATACATCCAGATTTATTTAGATTCTCTATTACAACCAGCTGAACGGAATATTTTACTGACTTTCTTGTCCAGAATCGCATCGCTCCCTTTTTCTTTCTGAGCACTCCTCCTCTGTCTGACTATGATGACTATTTATTTAGAGAAGCTTACCCTAATCTAGTTTAACATAACCTCAGTGTACCGCTAAAAGCAATAACCTGTGCCACCCTCTCACGCCCATTCCCACACTTTGTGTCTCAACCCTTTCTCCTTGTATATTGTAAGCTCTTTTGGGCAGGGCTCCCTTTACCTCTTGTATCGTATATTGATTGTTTTATATGTTACTCTGTATGTCCAATGCATGAAACCCACTTATTGTACAGCACTGCAGAATATGTTAGCGCTTTATAAATGTTAATAATAATAATTACCTCAAAAGAGGTCCCTACTGTGCATGCCTGATTTGAGGTCTTTAAAGTGGGAGAGAGGAGTGCTCAGAAAGCAAAATGAGGTGGAGCTTTATGTTAGACAAGGAAGACCATAAAAGCACTGCAGTTCAGCTTCTTGTTACAGAGCAGCTGAACTGCTTGCAGAAAGAAAAGTATGTTATTCTGGGGGTTGTGTAGTATAATTTTAGGGGATCTCAAAACAAAAGGCTTACTTCTCCTTTAAAGGAGAAGGAAAGGTATAAAATCAGCAAGGGGTACCAAAAGTTAGGCATCCCTAAGTGATTGTAATTGCTACTTCTGCTTCTTGATCCTTTTTGCAGCTCCAGGCCAGATGCACATGAGCGCATGATTCTATGTTCGGCTTTCCACCCTACCAAGCATGGGTTACCAGACTAGAACGCAGAGAAGATCCAGAAGAAAATAGTGATGTGGTGCTCCTAGTCTAGTGTGTCAGCCAGTGCAGTCAGGAGCACTGGCCCAGGGTCTCTATTACCGACTGTAAAAGGAGGGTACATAACATTTTGTCACCTCAATTATTATACCTTTCTGCGTTGATCTAGTGTTACCAGCCACTTTGTTGCAACCAGGTGTGTTTCCTCTTACACTACATGCAACCTCAATAGGTCAGTTAATATGATTTGAAAGGAGTACCTGGGTGAGTAGTTTATCTATACATTAAATGTAAAAAAGGGAGCAGAGACAAATGTTGAATGTTGAATCTCCAAGTTGTATTCCTTATCTGTCTATTCATTCTGTCTCTTATTCATATTTCAGTATCTCAGTAAAACCACTGCCTGGTTTCAAGGCAAACAAGACCCTAGCAACCAGATCGCTGCTGAAATTCCAAACTCGAGAGCTGCTGAACAAAAAGCTAATCAAAAGGCATAAAAAGAAAAAAAACACTAATAAATGACATTATTAGTTCCTCGGTCCTGTCATCCCTAAACAGAATTCTTGATTGCTTAAGATCTAAATGTCACAATTCTCTTTTTGCTGGAAGCATGGACATTAAAGCAGTTAAGACATGTTGCAGTATGGCCTTTCCAGAAGCACTGCAGACATATCTGCATAAATGTTACCAGGGAAATAACATTTTTATTTAATCAAAAAGAGGAAAGTGTGAGGTATAAGCAGAAAAGTCTGTTCAGTAAAGATTTTGCCAAATGCCCATTTGAGTTTAAGTGGCTACTGAATGCGATTTGATATTGTTTTTAATGCGATTTGCAGTTGCGACAGTCTGGTCTGGACATGCGGCCATTAGCTAGCGCCATTTAAAATAGGTAATTGCAACAACTAATCGCAGTGGCATTCCCATGTGCAATTTCTCGACGCGCGGATTAGTCAACACAACTTTTTCAAACCACGCTGTGACTAATCGCCCTGTGCGTCTTCACCCTTAGACTCATGAGTGCTACTTATACATGTTGCTTTTTACTTCACTGTATTTTACAACCATGTTTTCAAAAAAGTTTTCACACTGCGTAAAATGCAAATAAAAAGAATGGGAAGATTTGAAAGTCATTTAAGTCCTATATTTAATTGCAAATAGTACAAAGACAACATATCAGATTTTGATACTGTTATCTGATATATATATATATATATATATATATATATATATATACTTATTTTGAATTCAATGGTAGCAACATGTTTCAAGCAACAGAAGTGTAGAAATTATTGAAAAATATGTTTAATGCTAATAAGAGCAGATCCCAGAGGCTGGGTCACTTAGAAGTGAAGATGGGGAGAGGTACACGCCTCTGTGAAAGACTGTGCCAGCAAATACTGCAACAATTGTCACATTCTGCACATATTACAACAGCATGGTTCTGTAGCTAAAGAGCTGATGTGCTAACTGTCGACCCCAAATTGTTGGAAAGGTGAAATCCTATAATGGGCAAGAAAGAATCCTTAAATCTGTCCTATATGTAATGAGTCTAATGCCAGACGGGCCGATTCTTGGCCTACATACTCATGCAATTTTATACCGAAATCCATTCTGTGCGTCTGCATAAAAGCTAACACTGTGCCTTTTGGTGTAGATACGGTAAAAAGTGTATCAGCTGATTCTCAGCCTGCGTTTATCCACAGACTGAGAATCAGCCCCATGTGGCTGCTGTCTAAGAAAAGATCCAAAGTAGAAAGTAAGAGCACAGTTTGTATGCATTAACTTTGTTTAAAGCGTATCCCAATACCAAATAAGTAAAGGTCCCCATACACGGGCCAATTCTAGCTGCTGATATCGGTCCCTTAGAGTGATTTGGCAGCTAATCGCCCCGTGTATGGGCACTACCGACGGGCCTGCCTGACCGATATCTGGCCTGAAATCGGCCAGATATCGATCGGGCAGGTTAAAAAAATCTAGTCGGATTGGGGACCAAACCGGCTCGTTGATGCGGTCCCCGGACTGACTTTGCCTATACCCGTTGTTATATTGCGATTGTTTGGCCCCCGTAGGTGGGGGATATCGGGCACCTTAAAGCTTTATTTTTATGATAAATCTAAAACCCACAGGTGTACAAATGTCAGCTTTCAAAACACATATTTACACTGCAAGGCCAAAAAGGCCCAACAGTAATTTGACCCCTGACAAACATATCTTTGGAAAGTACACATTACGACTTAAGCATTCATACATGTTCATTTAGCAAGGTCGATCTGGCTATCAACTCAGCAGCCAAAACCATGATCACTGATCTTTTGCCCCCCCGGCCAAACAACAGGAGTATAAAGGATGGGGGGGGTTCTTTCACAGAATTTCTAAAATCAACTAAAAACTTACACTTTAAAGCATCTTATCTGCCGTGTGTCCTAGGGTACAAAGAAAAATTATAATTAGAATGCTACCAGTTTGATGCCCAACATGCATAGATACACTATGATAATAGTGCACATCATTTTTTTTCACAGACAAAAAATGAAGCATATGCTAGTGTAAAAAATGTATTTTAGTTAGTACAAGCAGCTAGAAAACGATAGAACTGCAGTACTCATTGGGGGACTGCCAGATGGAAGAAGATGGCGGCAAGAGGTGCTAAGGTGTTGCAGCTGCAAGGACAACAAGAGACACATGATTATTATGACCTGGGCCCCTGGGATGCCTTTGGGGCCACTTAAACACAATCTCTGTTCATTGCCTAGGGGAGGGGCAGTAAGTACAAAAAAGATTTAAAAATCTTTGACAAATTCTATTCTATTCTAATATATGGAACTATAAGGGACAAAATTAATATATATTTATTGCTTTTGACATTTGTATAATTACAGAATAAAGAACAAAGAAATTAAAAGCACTTTAACTTTACACCTTACCACTTCAACCCTCCCAGTAAATTAAGAAAAGAAGAACCAGGAAAGGGAAAAAGGTTAAACTTTGGACATAAGGTATTAGAGAAAGGGAGGAAATGTACCAAGGGTGAAAACAAAATAACCCATTCGTAGGTTAAAAGGAAACTAAGTGCAAAAATACACAAACGCATTATTCTAGAATCACCATACCATATAAGAAAGATTTTGTTATATTATTGTATTTAATTTATATTTTCTTTAAGAGTAAAAAGAAGCTTTTTCGACAGCCTGAAACGAGTAAATACAGCCCTTTCCAAACAGGAGAAAAGTTGAAAATGCTATAATTTGGAGGTATGTTGTTCTCCTACTTTAATAGCAAGAAGCAGAACCACTATTAACAGAGTGCTTTGCAATAGCCTTCAGAAAAAAATATTCATGGATCAGTGTTATCAGTTAAGCCTGGTCTGAGGAAGTACTGACCCTTTCAAATGTTTCACTTCAAGAACCAAAAAAACATTTCTTCTACTTCTGCTGACCTAAAATCCTGACCTGTAGGCAGCAAATCAACACCAAATACACTGTAAACACTACTGACTGCATTTTTAAAATTGAAAAAAATTACTACAAGCAATAAGAGGGACCCCTGAGGAAGGTCCTAGGACTTCCCCCACAGCAATATAAACAGGAGCTATGGTTCATAGAAAGCAAGATTCTTAGGATTCTGCCCCTGCAATGAAGGAGGGCACAAAAAGGGGAAACCAGTCTTGTACAAATGGTCATTGTATAGTATTAACCAAGGGAAACAAGTGCAAAAAGAACATGGGGCCAGTGGGAAGAAAGGGGTCATGCAGTAGATTAAGGTCTGGCTCCAATCAATTTTGCAGGGTGCTGGATTCCTGTAAATACTGGCATTAAGTTTGAACCTAAAGCTTGATAAAAACAGGGACCTGTGCATTAGTTTTATATCATCTTTTAACCTCATCAAATTATCATGTAAGCCACTGCAATATCCTCTGAAAATAACCTGTTAAACAACCTCTGCACAAGTTAATATAAATATAGTATTAATATTGGGTTTCCAAGGTGTTTTGAGAAATGCTACAAGCTGCAGCTGTCAGTGTTCAATTTTCACTGACATCAACAGAAGCACAGAGAGTCTGCCTACATGGCCCATTATCATCTGCGCACACTTCCATTTATGTAAGTTTAAAGTGAATCCAACAGGTAACGGTTCCTTAGTGTAATGGCATGTGGCACCTTTTACTGCCTGCACGATTTCAAGCTTGCAGGTAGCAACTCACTGGAAAATATTCTTCTGTAGGCAGTTGGGCTTGCCCTGTCAGTGCAATCTCAGGTCAGGCAATTATAGTTCAAGAGTGGATAACTGCTTTGACCCTGCCAGTGTAATTGTAGGTCAGGCAAATTCCATTGTTGCATATAGAAGGGCATTTCCACTACTTTGCCAACCACCAACGAGCTAGACATCACGTAGCAAGATCAAAAGAGAAGCACACAAATATATAGTGAATAATGTACCCCCATTGTAAAATATAAGCATATTATAAAATACCAAGGAGTTCTATGACTTCTAATAACCTCATATTTTCCAACAGGTGTAATTATTATTACTACTACAGGTATGAAATCAGTTATCTGAAAACCCATTTTCCAGAAAGTTACAAATTATGGGAAGGCCATTATCCATAGACACCATTCTATTTTCTAACAGTGTACTCTAATATACTTTTAACAGCCACATATGCATGGGCTAGGTTAATCAGGGTTCAATTTTTTTAGACTGCATAGCACTGGAAGGGAATTATCTCCAGCTCTGCTATTTACAGAAGCCTGCAGAACTGGATACTGTATTTGCAAAGGTTTGCAGTCCTATTGGCTTTTGTGTATAAAGGTATAATGGTGGGATCAGGCTTTCAGGCATATTTATTTTTTTTCCCAACCTGGCAGAAATTTACATGCAAATCTCCTTTCTTCCCCCTGCAATAACCCCACGAACATAGATTTTGCAGTTATAATGTTGCATGCAATTTTTTGGCAATTTTTTCGCTGCAAAAAAAAAAAAAAAAAAGCCCACTGACTTCAGTGTATCTTGAGACTATGCCGTTTCTCAAATTTTTAGGAAAGCTTAATGGGACAGTTTTGCCCGTTACTAGCCAGGTAGCAATAAAAACTGCCATTTGCAAGAGATTTGCTTGCGCAGAACTATATATTAATAAAGGTTTGTGACTGCCATTCTGGTCCAGTCTCCATGATGAACAATGAAACTAAACCAGCCGTTCTTGTCAATAATCTGGTGACATGGTTAGTCTATGAAGAGTGCCTGAGTGAAAACAAATATTATGACAGCTACTCTTCTTCCAATAAACATTTTTTTCCAGAGCACTGCAAGGTCTGCTGAGTTTAGGAAGCGGTCATCAGTCCCAAGTAAAGCTGGCCATACATGCAGGTCTGGACAGGGATTTGATATAGGACCTGGTATTTCAAGTTTATAGAGAACCCATCTGCACCCCAAACAGTTCACTAGATAGCGAAATGTCTATGGCATCCAACAGCAGCCCCTCTAGACAGATCGGCAGTTCAGGCCTGCATAAATGTAAATATCTGCTCATCTGGCAAGGTTGCCAATCAAGCTGATATTTTCCCCGATTTTGCAAACAATACAAGAGGCCAAATAAACATCTGGTCAATGAACAGATCATAAAAGGTGGCAATGCAGGCCCTGTCAGGAAAGGACCATATCAACACACCGTTGTGGCCCACAAGCTTTTTAAACTTACACCATTGATATCTGGTTGATTTTCTTCCAGATACCTATCAGGTTGGCTGCTGGGGTTGGTCCATAGATGGACAAATAAGGTACCAATTTGGTTTGAAGGTGCTGAATCTGCAACTCAGATCTGCCTGGTCAGACAATGATTGCTCAGATTGGTCAACCAACCAACATAGGCAGAGATTATAGGACCAGTGAAGAATTCCTGACTTGACTAATCAACTCACTTCTGTATGACAAGCTGTTTTCCTTACCTCCCTAAGAACAGACAATAAGGCTGTAGTGACAGTCAGTGACCAACCCCTAGTTACGAAAGTGCCCTGACACAGGAATAGACTGATGATCCTTGAGAAGGTCTTTGTTCTAAAAGCAACAGCACAACAGACAGATTACAAAACACTGCAAATTAAAGTAGGACACTACAGTTTGCCAAAATTAACTTTTAGGGTTAACTAGAAAATTAAGCATTTGAGACATACCTGACTTCAAGCGAGCCTGTATATAAAAAATAATTATTACTACTGTTTAGCTACAAGATGCCTCTAAATTGAAACAAGCGTGTACAACCCCCCCCCCCCCAATAAACCATGCGCGATTATCAGTTCAACTAGTCCTTATTCACCAGCAAACTGCGAGATGTTAATTGCCTTTGCATTTCTCACTTCCTTGTCAGAGAACTGAGCACTATTTTGAGACTGAAGAATGTGAGAAGTATAAAATCATAACCCAAGCGCTTCAATAAACCATATGCACAACACTGTATAGCTTCAGATCTATCACATTACAAAACTACAAATAACTTTTTCCATATAAGAGCATCATGTACTTTAGCGTAAGTAACCCTTTGCAACACCATCAATGCTGCTAAACACGAGCCATAGGCATAAAATACAAGTCTTTCTTTGTTTGCTGTTTGCAGCAGTTACATGAGCAGGAAATCAAATACCTGATGTCTCTAAAACATAGTGTCAATCAGCTCTCATGCATCTCATACATAAAAAATGCAGATGATTGCTGGCTACTACAATTCCTTCATATCATTTGGGTGTTTGCAGATGCTGGTAGCTTTAATTTACCACCATCTTGAAGGCTGGTAAAAGGTTTGCCAGAACTGCTGAAAGCGGTCCTAAAGCAGTCAGGGCAGGGGTAAAACAATAAGATAGCATTTGCTTGGGCCTCAAGAGTACAGAAGGCCTGGTAGAATTCCTGTCTAAAGCATGATTTCAATATATGGGAGGAAAACACATCTTTCTAAAGGTTTTGTGTGACAGTGGGGAGGGGAGCTAAAAGGATTTTGCTGCGGGGCCTAGTAACTTCTCAATACGCTAATGAGCCTGAGACCTCTCCTGCTGTGCCAGTTCTTCAGAGAAAACTATCAAGGGTGAAGCTAGCTCCATATTTACTAACAGTGCTCATGTAAGCACTATATAAATACTAAAAGTCCCACAACACATCTCAAATGCTGTTAAAAGTGCAAACCCCAATCAATAAAGCTCAATAAAGTTTTTAAACCCTAGAGGAGAAACTGTAAAACACGATAAAGACATTGCTAAAAACAAACTAAGCTGTGGAAACTTACACATTAAATAAACCTTACTTTTGCCGGTGGGGAGGTGTATCCAATGAAAGTTGCAAAATATCAACTTAGCAGAGTAACCATAAATAGAGTAAACTAAAGCCTGTAGCACACAGTAAAATACACCCAGCAGCCCCTCACAAGATACACCCAAAAGTGCCCAGTCTAGGACATAATAGAGACCCTCTAATTAAGGCCTTGTCTCTTTGCAGTACAGACAGGACATTCAGAAAAAACATGTAAATTCATTTGACAGCACTTAATAAAATCACAAGCCTAGACACATAAAGCTGATAAAACGGGTGCATGCAGCTGGACGGAGAGTACCAAGAAAGTCTACAAGTTGCCCGCAAACTCCTCCAGTACCCAAATACCACATCCTGGAATAATGACTGTGGAAAGCTAGCTAAAAAGCAGCATATAAAGCTTTATGAGGTTGTTTCACAGCTCCTGCAGTGCCTAGGCATATGGAGGTGCCATAATGGGTGCAGAGGGATGGGTCAGATGCAATAAAGGCACACACACACACACATATATATATATATATATATATATATATATATATATATATATATATATATATATATATATATATATACACGCCATGTGAACCCTCAAATAATCACAAACAATAATAGCCATGTCTGTCATGTCATGTCATGAACTGATCAGGGATAATGGGTACAGACAGTAGACTGGAGTGTAACACATGCTACTAACAGGACCCCCCTGAAATACAGATGAGCCCACAGTCAGCTAAAATAACTGGTTCTAATAGCTGTCTGCAGTGCAGCACATAAGGCTTTATGAGGCAGTCCCCTAAATCTAGCAGCATCCATTGACAAAGATGGTCAGGCTACAATACAACTTGTAAAGCTATATATGGGGGAGGGGGGTACCTCATTCAAGCAGTGACCTGATACATAACACTAGGGTAATGCTCCCAAGCATAGAAGCCTATATAATGCTAAGAAAGCAGTGCCCATAGTAAATACCCTGAAATAATGGATGGAAATTAGCTGGGTAGGATACAACATGTGAGACTCTTGCAGTGCCCTGGCAAAACAAGTTGGGATTATGGGGTCCACCAGTCCCAGCAGTACAAAGATAGTGAGCTAGGTTCATGGGTCCAGGATACAAGGTAATATTAAGGTTTCCCAACCCCAGCACTAGGCAGTCACGTAGCTAAGGCACAGGGTACCAGTCTATATATGGAGCCTGCTGTGAACAAGCTCACTGATAGTGATCACAGGTCCAGCATGTTAGACAAAATAATGGTGCCCCCCAAACTCCTGCAGCAAAGTGACATGTGGGTTCCCAAGGGTCCCAAAGCTAGCTGTGTGTAATACGAGGGGCTTATCGGGTACCAAGATGAAGGCCTAAATGTGGCACGTTACTGGGCTCCCCACAGAAGTGATTTGGTAACAGTGCCCAAGCAAAAGCCATCTAGGAAATTCACTCAACTCCACATTGGTCCCACTTTTTCATATCTTACCCGGCTGTTTTGATAGCTCTCGAAGGCCCTCAGTGCGCTATCGGTGAGCTTGACATGGAAGACGGACACTCTACCACCGACCCTCCCGCAGGACAGCCCATAGCTCCGTTCCTCCTGCAGAGCCGCCATCTTAACAACACCATTCCCTCCGCCGCCGCCGCCGCTAGCCCAGCACCCCACCTCCAGGTCCCTCCCATTCATTCCATTATTCACATATCCGTGCTATTGGTTCTCGAACATGTCGTTGTATGTTTTTCGGCCAATAAAATTGTAAAAACAGCCTACGGAACTATGGGGGTCATCGGATTGGTCAGTTTTACACCAAGCACTGTTACATTATTCAGCAGGGTAAGCGGAACGCTGATTGGCTAACAGATGAGCTATAACCATCAAAGTAAAGACGCTGTAAAAGGGAGGGTTGTATTATGCAGATAACAGAAGAGTAAGCGAATCCCTGCTGCTGACCACACCCCCTAGAGCAACATAAGCGTTTGATTGGTTGAACCACTTACAAAAGGGCTGGCTAACATGGCTGTAATTCCAAGATGGGTGTGGCTATGGCAAGCGATACATGTGAAGCCTGACAGCCGGAAGACAATCAGCTGTAGTTTACAAGGAAGCCGATGCAGAAGATCGAAGTTTACATGGTGATGTTTGAGAAGTAGCACCCAGACTATAGTAAATCACTTATTCAATGCTCTTCGTTTCTAATCGTTTGGTAACGTGTTTCGTGCGTTTTATAAGAACATTTATCGGAAAGGACTAGAACGCTCGCCCGCTTTAGTTACTAGGGGGCTCGATGGTCCCAATTTAGGTGGGACGGTGGACTTTGTAGGCCGCAGAGGAGGTTTTGTTAGATTGGGGTTGTGTCTGGGTGCTGATTGGCCTAAAATGTGCCAATTTATCCGCTTAAGGTTAAAAAAAGCTAAAATGTAAGGCAATTATATGTCAGTGAGGAATTCCATGACCATATAAAGCCATGAGGCTGAAAGCTAAGTGCATAGGCGAGGAGACTTTGACATCCTTATATTTACAATAAGGGTATATTATTTATGTATATCTTTTACAGGATATTTGTTACTTTGTGAATTCTATATACATAATAGTTGTTTTGACCATATATGAGAATAATTGCCAATGACAGTTGTGCTTTAACTACAAAATGCTTCATATAAGGATATGCTCACCTTCAGACAACTGTCCAAATTTGAACAGCCTGGTCCAGGAATAAAATTGTTCTAAATGGCCTTTATTTTTTTTTTTTATTGAAATAATCTGGTTTCAAGATAAATACCACTGCAGTCGGGAAACAACAATAATTACATTTGCCCTGTCCTCCACCCAGTTGTTACTCCATAACCATATCATGTGATGCAGAGGGCAGGGTTGGACTGTGGCGTGCGAGGCTCACCGTGGCTGCAACCCCAGGGGCCCCCACACCCCTCAGGGGTCATCTGACTGCTCACGTGTGTCCCTTATATTTCACCACAATCTGGGAGGGAGGGCAGTGGGGAGCAGGTGTTCCTGCAGGGCCCACAACTGCTGGGGCCCTATAGATTTTTTTTTTTTTTCCCGGTCCAACCCTGGCAGAAAGAAATTCAGGAAAAGGGTGCTACTGTGCATATCCCTTTTTGTTCCATTTCAATTGTATATCTTTGAGGACATCTGATACTACAGAACTTTTCTGCAATTATTTATCAATAAAATTACATACCAATAAAAACTAATTGCAGTGTTCGGTGTCCTCCTTTTTCTAATATAACACTCATGCTAATACTCATTAAAAATCACTTTCACATAGAATGATTGGCAGAAAATCAGAAAATATGTAACATATCTGTTTTACATTTAACCCTGATATTTTTTCACATAGTTAGTACTGTATAAGTATTTTTACCTCACTGATTTAATTGTAGTGTGCTACATATTCAAACAGAACTATGAGTAAGTGGATGGACCTTTTATTTTTAAGGAAAAACAATATTGTCAAGGCCAGTTTTAGAAAAGCAGGTTTTAAACCGGATAGCCTGGTTTTTCCTGAGGCAGTCCAGTTCAAAAATACCTGTACTCATACCTGAGTTCTGAAACCCAAACAGAAATCTGTCCCTGGCATCCCCAGTCTCCTTCCTCCATCTGTCCAAAGCCTGCCTCTCCATTCCAATGTAAAAAGATTTGGGGAGCAACACAAGCATAATACATGTTCCTGGGGGTGCCAAATAAGGGCTGTTATTGGCTATTTGGAAGCCCCTATATGGACTGGAAGCTTACAAGAGGTTCTGTTTGGCAGTACATCTGGTTTTTATTCAACCAAAACTTACTCCCAAGCCAATAATTCAAAAATAAGCACCTACTTTGAGGCCACTGGGAGCAACATCCAAGGGGTTGGAGAGCAACATGTTGCTCACGAGCCACTGGTTGGGGATCACTGTCCTATACCCTCAACATCACGTCACACCAGAAAAGTTGGCAGCTCTTAAAGGGATTCTGTCATGATTTTATGGTGTAGTGTTTTTTTTCCAAATTACACTGTTTACATAGCAAATAACTCACTCTATCATTTAAAATTGTATTCTTGAACCAACAAATGTTTTGGGTTTTTTTTTGTAATATTGGTATGTAGACAGCCATCTCAGTGCATTGTGCTTGAGTCTGAGCTTTCGGAAGGAGTCAGCATTACACATTAAAACTGCTTTCAGGTAACCTATTGTTTCTTCTACTCCCATGTAACTGGAGGAGTCCCAAGCCAGACTTGGATTTTTACTATTGAGTGCTATGCTGATTTAGCAATACAGGTGTACGGTAGCTGCAGTGTTGCTACCCTCCCATTGTTCTGCTGAAAGGAGGGGGTGATATTACGCCAACTTGCAGCACAGCATTAAAAAGTGACTGAAGTTTATCAGAGCACAGGTCACATGGCTAGCTCCATGTGAAATATCAAAATTAAATAGAAAAAAAATCTGTTTGCACTTTTGAAAAATGTATGTAGGATTTTGCTGGAGAAGCTGTATTAACTGATGCATTTTGTAAAACATGTTTTTTTTCAATGACCGTATTTCTTTAATGTTTAACTTTAGGGTTTATCCTTATTTAGCAGATCCCCTTTATGGTTAACAATACCTATGGGCTTGGATTGTTCACAGGTGGTAGTAGGTAGCGATCTCTTGGTTAGGCATGCCTAGACGGTGTTTCTTAGAAGGAATATCAGGTGTTCTTTGGTCTTTAAAAGGGGAGGGATCCAAATCTTCAGGTCTAGAAATGTTATGTCTAGCCCCTTTAATAGCTCAGTCTAGGATGGTACATGGTATGGTACTTAGCAAAGCAGCCAGAGGCTCTATTTAGCATGGCAGAATGGTTACTACCCTGGGTGCCTACAAATCTGGGACTCAAATACATAGGTTCAGATATAAAGTGATGCCAAGAGATGCACCACTGTTAGGGCCTTGTATTCTTTGGACTAAATGCCTGTAGTGAGTACTATTGACAGGCTTTGATTAGTAACAATTTAGCTGTGTGCTGAGGCAAAGGCAGTGTCCAAGTTAATTATAAATAGGACAGTTCCTAAATAGCATTACTTTTAACCTTATGCTTAGGAGACCCAAAATAAGTCTGGGAGTTTGCTGCACAACCCAAAGAACTGGTTTAGAATTAATTATGTGCTCGCTGTAGCAGAACATTTCACTTTATTAAAGGGAGTCATGGAGACTCACCCTTAAAGGGGAAGTATTGCCCCTTGGGATAAATAGGGTTTTACCAAACGTACTTTTTGACTATGATGGAAAATGAAACTTCTCTGTGTTTGATCCTTGTAAGGTAAATAATTAGATTCCCAGTGCACAGATAATACCCCTGCATAATAGACTGCTGCTTATTTGTATGCCAAAACAGTCACAACAAAAAGTAAAGGGAGGAGTTTGTAAATACAGAGTTTAATATTTCTGTGTAACCTAACTTAATTGTAAGCTAGTAAGTCTGAAAGCTAAATAAAATAAAAACTTAAGAATATGCATTTCTTTATTACAAAATAGTGTATTTTCAGCATACGTTCTATTTATTTTGTGACTTTTGTGTTGAAAAAAAGGTGTATGTTGCCCTTTTTATGCAGGATCCCATGCATTGCTTCTCCCCTACTAGTTATTCACTCTAAAAAGTACACAATACCACCCCTTTACCACCACTTTCAAGCACTGGTTCACAAACTTGGGGTGCAGCCTAAAGCCATTCAGGTTCAGATTTGGGGTGAATGAATGTTTGTTTTCCTGGAACTAAAGTCGGGAGGCTGCATTTGTAACTGTATTATGAGATATTTAAGGGCAGAACAAATATTGTAGCATCAAAAGTCTTAAAACCTCTGACCTATAGTTTTGTCATAACCCTCCCCCTTGTGGCCAGGAATAAAAAAAATTTAGTTTTTATTGTAACGATAAGGTTTAAATTTTGAGCATTTGAGAACTTTGTATTCAACAAAGCTGGTCCACAAACAGAAGACCCTGTGTGCTGCTTCTGAGCTACTGAGCACATAATAGTTTTACTGAATAAGTCAAATGCAAAAGGTTTAAATCACAACAAAGCATCTTAAATGCTCTATGTTCGCTGAGGTAAAGGAATAGCCAGCACATAGCCTATTGGCAAATTGGGAGCTGCCACACAGGTTTTCCCAAGGAGCAGGAACAAGCTGACCCACCTTCCTTCACTGTTTGCTGAGGATACGAAAGAAAATTGAAACTCCTTCAGCCGAAAAGACCAGGAGGACTGCAAAAGCTTAAAAATACTGGTGCTCAGTGAAGGAGAATGGCTCACATATTGGCTACAATAGCAGGACTCAAAGATGTACACTGATAAGTATGCTAAGTAATGTTCGCCTGCTATGTAACCTGATTGAACAGACTGTTACCTGCACACTGGGAAAAGGCTACTTGCCTGATATGCTTTTCTAAAATTACGCTGGTGAGCAGTGTTTTATTGAATAAAATATTTTTTAATGTTTTTATAAACTATATTATAGGCGCTCGCCACTTGTTTTTTTTTTTATAGCCAGCACATAACCTATTGGCAAATTATTTGCATCATAGTGTTTATTCTTAGTGTCTCAGCACTAAGGCCACAGTATTAATATTAATGCCAGCCCTAGCATAGACAAATAAATAAATACAAGGCATTGCTCTTTGCAATCTATCCTAATGAGAGTATTAGTCACTGTCACCATGGAGCGAAACTGTGTCAGCTCCAACATTTTCAGGTGAAGCTCCAATGTGAGGAAAATAAAACCGATAAATCCCTGTGATGAAGAGATTAGCAGCTTTAGTATTTAGCCTTCAGAAAACAATCCCATTGAGCAGACCAGATTCCAACTAGAGATGACATTCCCAAGCTATACACCAGATATGTTACCACAGTATTATAAAAAAAAATACCCCATGGCATTGTGCTCTGGGTTAACAAATCAGCATAAAAAAAAACATTTGTTATTTGCCCAGTAAAGGTTGTAAAAACAGTTTATATAGGATGAGCTATGTCAAATATTATTGATCCATTCCACCGGTCACAAGTCCCTGTTCTTGCTATACACAGAGACCTTGCCAAGAAAGCAGTTGGCAAAACCCCTGCTCTGATCTAAGAGGATCACTTAATTGGGCACATTCTGTAGGAAAACAGGAAACTTTGAGGTGTATGCATTATCCAAAATCAGTACACGAATGGGACCTGGTTATCCAGAATGCACAGGACCTGGGGTTTTCCAGATAAGGGGTCTTTCTGTAGTTTGGATCATCGTACCTTTTACCTTTAGGTCTACTAAAAAATAGTTAAAACATTTATTAAGCCCAATAGGATTGTTTTGCCTTCAATAATGATGAATGAAATTATGTATTAAAGTATTCAAGTTAATTTGATCACAAGATACCGTTTTATTATTACAGAGAAAAAAGGAAATCTTTTTCAAAATCTGACTTATTTGATTAAAATGGAGTGATGGAATGGAAGATGACCTTCCCATAACTTGGAGCTTTCTGGATAATAGGTTCCGAGATAAGAGATCCAATACTTGTAATGATTGGTCAGTTATGCAGGACTCCTCCGACATATCCTACTTTTTAAACATTCTAAATCCATCTTGAAGAAATACTGGTCCATATCGTTTCATTCAAAAAAGTATTTGCCTTACTTTCACTGTCTCACTTTCCAGTCCTGTAGCAGGTGTGCTGCCCATTGTTAACCTGCACAGTAGGGCAGATAATGGCTGCAGGATGATTTAAAGGAGACACATAGGATAACTGAAAGCCTCTCCTGTCTTGTAGGCAATAATGAATAATACAGGGTGCTGGTTTTATTTTGGGCTAAAAATTATCATTGTCTTTAAAAAAAAAGACCACTTTATTGCAGATCCCTACAGATCTTTCCTGGTCCCTGTCCATGTTTCAGATGAGGAGTGGGCATGTCCTATCAAATCTTGCCAGAAGGACAGTAAGAGGAGGATACCCAATCACAGCCCTGCAGTCACACAAGCAAATAAAAACTTCAGTTCCCTGTCAGGTCAGCCTAGCTGCTGGCTCCTATTCTACAGTGCAGTGTGCTGCCAGCTCCCCTGCACAAGCTGGGAGCTACAAGAAATGGAAAGATGGGATGGGTTAGTAGGGTTTTGAGGGAAATTTTCAATAATTAAACCCAAAACCTCCTTTTCTCAGCACATTCCTTCTATATTTAAAAAGTATAATGCACTGGCACATTTTTGATTTTCACACAATATGTCTCTTTTAACTATGCATTGGTTCAGGCAGAGCGTTAGCGGTTGGATTATTGGTAGAACAGGTTGAGTACTCTCCATCTCTAAATATTTGCCTGGTATCCCTAGTGCTTAATGTTTAGCCAATGCTAGTGTAATTCTGGCTTTTTTAAGGGTACAGGTAAGGCAGGGATCACCAACCTTTTTTTCCCCGTGAGCCACACTCAACTGTAAAAAGAGTTGGGGAGCAACACAAGCATGAAAAATGTTCACGAGGGTGCCAAATAAGGGCTGTTATTGGCTATTTGGTAGCTCCTATGTGGACTGGCACCCTAAATGGGGCTGTGTGGTAGTACAACTGGTTTTTATGCAACCACACCTTGCCACCAAGTCAGGAATTCAAAAATAAGCACCTGGTTTGGGGGCACTGAGAGTAACATCCAAGGGGTTAGTGAGCAACATGTTGCCCCCGAGCCACTGGTTGGGGATCACTGAGTTAAGGGTACAATTGCACTGGAGATTTTGGTAGCAAACACTGATATTGTCAGTGACATCCTTGCCTTAGACGGAAGCGCCCCACAAGTTACCAGAGCATGTGCAGTGCATTAGCCAGGCGGTCCTCCCTGGAACTAAAAAGATAAGTGCAGAGTAGTGAGGGAGGTAGAGGGCGGCAGAGGGGAAAGAATCACCCCTAAACATGGTTGGTTTATTTTTTTCTACAGAAAAACTTTAAATCATTTTGCAAGCTACCATAAATTAAATCAAAATTAATCAAATTAACATAAAATTAATGAATTAACAAAGGGAACCTGTCATCCTAGGAAATAATTCCAAATTGTTTTGTAACATAGTAAGTTAGGTTGATAAAAGACACATCCAACCTTAATGCCGATATAAACTGCCTAACTTCTAGTTGATCCAGAGGAAGGCAAAAACCCCATCTGAAGCCTCTCCAGTTTGGCACAGAGGGGAAAAATTCCTTTCTGACTCCAAGTCAGAATCCAGTCTCTGGATCAACTTGTACTAAGAGTTATCTTCCATAACCCTGTATTCCCTCACTTGCTAAAAAGCCATCCAACCCCTTCTTGAAGCTATCTAATGTATCAGCCAGTACGACTGGTTCAGGGAGGGAATTCCACAACTTCACAGCTCTCACTGTAAAAACCCTTTCCGAATATTTAGACGGAACCTCCTTTCTTCGGAATGGGTGCCCTTGGAATGGGTGCCCTTGGGTTAGTTACCTCCTGGTAAATAAAGCATAAGAGAGATTATTCTATGATCCCCTTATATATTTATACATAGTTATCATATTACCCCTTAAGCGCCTCTTCTCCAGTGTAAACAACCCTAACTTGGCCAGTCTTTCTTCATAACTGAGACTTTCCATACCCTCTGTATTGTGTCAAGCAAAATATACTTTACTTACGCTATATAAATAATAATAAATAATATATATTATTCCGGAATACAATTTTCTAAACAGAAAGGAAATATAAGATATCACTAAGAAGGAAAGTGGCAACACAACACAATTAATTTCTTTTCTAAAATCAAGACGATGACTACATAGATTTACCATCTGTTTGGATGGCACTGGGCCTGCCTTCACTGAATCACTTGGGCTCAAGTATTTCTGGCTGGCAGCTTTTGTGTTCACAGTTTTGCAGTTATTACTGGCAAAATAAAACTATTTATTGAGTATAGGATGATGGGAAAATGGAAGGAGTTCAGAGATCATTAACCAGATGCCTATTGTATTGGGTGACAATGTCACAAGCTAATAATAAAGAAATGCATGACAATTATTAAAGTACTACGAGAATATTGTCTGTGCCTTTGTTTTTATTGATTTTTACATGTTTCATTGTTACATTTGTTTTCGAGTGTCTGTGCCTTTTTTAGGGGTCCCTAACTCATAAAGGTCAGAACTAATGGAGAGGGGTTTTGGGGTGACTACTTATTTGCTGCATTGGTTACTTTTTGGAACAACAGAAGGGAGATTGCCACATGAAAGCTTTGATGTCTTTGATGTATAGTACAGGTATCGGACCCCTTATCCACAGACCCGAATTATGGAAAGGCCATCTCCCATAGACTCCATTTTAATCAAATGTATTTCACATTTTTAAAAAGGGTTTCCTTTTTCTTTGTAATAATAAAACAGTACCTTGTACTTGATCCCAGGTATAATTAATCCTTATTGGAGCCAAAACAATCCTTGTGGGTTTAATTACTGTTTAAATATTTTTTTTTTAGCAAACGTTAGGTAGGAGATCCAAATTACAGAAAGATCCCTTATCCGGAAAACCCCAGGTCCCAAGGATTCTGAATAACGGGTCCCACACCTGTATATGTAAACTTGTCATAAGCAAAGTCTCACTAAATGCAGCATTGGGTATTTTTAGTAACCATGCAGTCTGATCACCTGAATAAGCATTTACAATAAGAAACAATTTCCATGTTTGGCTTGCACCCAGTGACCTTAAAACTATATTAAAGTACTTGTTCATATATTGTAGAACAGTACTGTGCAAAGCCTCTCAGATTCTCTGTCTTTCTGATTGCTTTATCTGGGTTCCCTGTGGGTGCCAGATTCATGAGCATGCAAGTAAGGTGTTAGACTGTGATAAATTACCCATGGGTGCCACTTTGTACTACAGGTCCAGGCCGGGTTCTGGCAAATGCCAGAGGGGCAGCTGAAAGATTCCATAAACAGTAACTATTTATTGGGCTGGTGGGGGTTATTTGGACCTCTGTGCCCTTGAAATCCCAGGGCCTATTTTGAAGCCCAGTCCAGACCTGTACAAGTCATGCAAAGCCTGTTTGTAAAGTCTATTTTTTCCAAAGAATTGTATAATCTTTGATGGATACGTGGGTGCCAATATTAATATTGTTATTCTCATATATTTACAGAGCGCCAACGCATTCCACAGCACTGTTCAATAAATGGGCGTATATATTAAACATAAAAGGTTACATGCAAAAACAACTAATAACGAAGACTATAAGACATTTCTGTGCATTGTAATGTCTAAAATTACCAAATTTTACCAAACTCAAATGTTTCCTATTTTACAAAAAAAATTTTAACTTCAATTTTAACTTCATGACTTCTACATGAACTCACAAGCTTTTAGATGCTGAAGTTTTACATTGGATTTTTTGAGCTTAATAAATATCGAACATTCGAGATTTTAAAACCATAATTCAGTTTCATGAGTTTTCAAAAAAATCCAATTTGAGCATTGATAAATCGCCCCCCATAGATAATAGATGCAACATCTTATTGTCTTAGTCTAAACCAGAAAGAAATGTGTGCAGACACTGTCAGAGAGAACAAACCAATACAAACTGAATCCACAACTCTGGTTCTCAGCAAATGGAGAACAATACCCTTAGATTCTTGCACAAATCAAGAAGACTAGTTGACCATCCCTGGAAAACATATGTAGTAGAAAACAGATACAAGTCAAAGGGTTTAAGACAGGGAAACCAGAGTAATACATGCTGCTAGTCAGGGTCTAGAACCAGAAACTCTAATAAGGAAAACCAGACACCAAACCTAATGGTCCTAGGACAATTAGAGCAACAGTGGAGTTGTACGGCCACAGCCATAACCTATTGAAAAGCAGATATTTCAGCTATTTTCACTGTGCAATACAAACGTAGATAACATATAGCTTAGATAAATCTAAAAATGAGGAAAGATGTAATCCAAACAGAAAGAAAACATGGGCCTAAAACCTAAACGATCAGATTAGCCTGATATCGCCCACATTAGGTAGGCCAAACAAGCACATCTGATATTGTATGGGCTGCTCAAATTGAAGGCTCCAGAGAGACAGGTATTATCATCCCACCCCCATATTAGGTGCCAATAAGATGATAAAGTTACATTATAATAATTACAACCTCAGGCGAGATGTGAACAGGAAAACCTTTAAATCACCAAAAATTACCAAGTAGCAAGTAAGCACTGCCTTCAGCTGCCCCCCCCCAGTCAACAAACACACCTACCAGTGCCGTGTAGGCTTTCAAACCCCAGAACTGAAAAAGCCTCCAGATATAAGGTGTACATAAAATAGTCTGCATCCATAACCATGATCCTACCATATAAAAACTTTATTATCAAACAAGATTTTTTTTATGTATTATAGAGGACTTGTACCATATATAAACAAGACTCAAACCTATAAAATATTTCCCTATAAGCAGTGCTTATCAAAGTCACTTTGTTCATGACTCGTAAAAAAAAAAAAAATATATATATATATATATATATACCACCTGTTGTAAAATATGAGTTCCATGACCATATAAAAGCACAAGGTCTGCCTATACATGGTCTTTGAACTCCAAGGTGACTTCTAATGCACTTATCTTTTTTTTTCAATACAAGTTATGCAAGTTTGTAAATTGTAACAAGTCTTTCACATAATAAAAACACAATTTAAACAACTGTTTTAAAAAAACAATTTTTCCTAACCTACACATATCTAAATATCTATATATTTATATAGAAACATAAGTAGAAATGCCATATTTTATATACTTAACTGACTATTAAACCAAAGTTTCAGAATCTCTGAAAGTAATGATTCAAAGTGACAATCTAATGCTCAGGGTGCTCTGAGCAGCTGCTGAGAAGCTAAGTTTAGGGCTTGTTGCAAATTATCAAGCAGAAAATGAGGTTTACATGTCACAGAAGCTGATGCTACAGGGCTGATTAATATATTTTGATGCCAGTTGCACTGGTTTCTGAGCTGGCATGCAGTAATTATCTGTATTAATTACTAATCAGCCTTATATTGTGACATTTATATCCTGTATACACAGAATATTGTGAGTCAGCCCCTAAGACCTGCTGTGACCCCTGCTACTATAGGAGTGCACTGCTTTGGATCCAAGATGGCAGCTCCCTAGGGTGCAATGCCATGTCGGTGAGTAGCGACAAGACACCATTTCACGTCATTGTGTTGAGCTTCAGCGCAAAAATCTAAAACAAATAAATACCAAAGACCTGGGTTCAATGCCTGAATATAGATCTTTCCCTGTGAAGTTCCTGGGTACTTTTAAATTACTATTTTGGCTTGATCTACTGGTCCCTGAGTCTCTGCTTTTTCCTTACTATGTTGATTGCCGCCTGCCACAATCTTTTGCCTGAATTCAACTAAGAGACTTCTTAAACCTTGAAAACCACATACTGGATTTTCTAAACTCGGCTTCCACCTTGGTCCTGGACTTCAACCACAGCAAGGGGGGCTCTGACATATTATTTATTTAGGGTTCAAGTTTATGTTTTACTTATTGTTCCATACTATAAATTATACTTGATGCTTAATCCACCTTTTACATTTTTCATTATCTGCTCCATTTAAGTATGACTTTTTGCAGCAGAGAGGCTTGCTTTTATCAAGATGCTGACTGTTGCTGGCTTTTCTGTGGTAAACATAAGCATTCAAAAACATTTGTTGATTCCAAGGCTGGAAGGGTTGGTTTTCTCAAACTCCTATAGTTGTTTCTATTAATGAATACGTTGTAGACCAGAACCTGCAGGCATCTCTGCAATGTGACCATATGTAAAGTATTGTGAACTAATAACATTAATAAATATGAAGATTTATTATTTTTTTTTGCATATTTGTTTTAAGTTATCATAAGAAAGGCAAATGTCACATGATGCTGGAATTTTTTTTCCAGCAGCATGCCTTGTAAAGTATGGGAACAATATATTCAAGCATGCAGGGAGGCTCATGCCTATATCATTATCACATGAGCGGCATGCACACAATTTTAGTACAAGGCTCTGACCTGCATTTCTTCCCAAGTTGGTTATTTATAAGGCATCAGAATAATTATTCACTATTGCCTGACAAGTACAAGGTGTTAAAAATGCAGACGTTAAAAGAACAGAAAAAAAAGCACAGAGATGGGTTAACCCCCTTTCTTCCAGTGAAATAGGCATCTAAAAGACACACTGCTGCATAAAGTGGTTTTTCAGTAGCGTCCCTTTAAACCTGGTTTACAGTAGCGCCACTAAACATAGTTACATCATTGGCAGGCTGTCACAAACAGTGCAAACTGCCCCTTGTGCCATTATTTGAAGTAAAATAATGTAATGTAAATGACAATGTAATAATAGGTGCAAATTTCTAGCAACCCATAGCAATTAATTAGCAGCTAGCATTTATTGGTCTAATGCAGTGATCCCCAACCAGTGGCTTGTGAGCAACATGTTGCTCTCCAACCCCTTTGATGTTGCTCTCAGTGCCCCCAAACCAGATGGTTCTTTTTGAATTCCTGACTGGGGGGCAAGTTTTGGTTGAATAAAAACAAGATTTCCTACCAAATAAAGCCCCCTGTAAGCCGATAGTGTGCATAGAGGCTACCTAATAGCCAATCTTAGCCCTTATTTGGCACCTCCATTAACTTTTATGATGCTTGTGTTGCTCCCCAAGTCTTTTTATATTTGACTGTGGCTCATGGGTAAGAAAGGTTGGGGACCCCTGGTCTAATGTTTAAAAACAGCTATCTTGATTGGTTGATTTGGGTAGTGGAGCAAATTCTGCACAAATTCTGTAACCTACAATTACCATCAGTATAGCAGAGGCAAGCCATTTGCACAGGGCAGGCCCACTGGTTTTGACTGTCCCTTTTGCAGTAGCCAAGCGATCCACAACCCTATAGTGTGCTAAATAAAAGCAGGATACATTTATAAATTCATAGGTAGAAATTAATGGAACTGGGACATTAAGGAGCAAAGAGAAGAACTGCTCCACAAATACACACTGGGGTGTACTTATTAACATTAAAGACAAACATCACTGGTGATGTTGCCCATGGCAACCAATCAGATCTTTGCCTTTGTTTTCTAACTTGTAGGTGACCGTTCAAATCTAATATGCTGATTAGTTGCTATAAGCAACATCACTGGTGAAGTTTGTCTCCAATGTTAATAAATATGCCCCTTAATCTGTTTCAAAGGAATGAACATAAAACACTTGACAAGCAGGTTAAACAAGGTGACTATTTATTCAGCAATAAAATTAAACACAATTATTTTTATCCGTAGATCAATGTACATTTTATATTAGACATTTATTAATAAAACTTTAACAAATTAACCTTGAATTTTGTGATATGCCGCTTCATAGGTAAGGATTCCCACCTAGCTAGTGTTTAAAGGATATCTTTATGTATGAATGTGTAATATTCTTTTACTTATAGAAATAACAAGGGGACAGCTTCTTGTGGGCAAAGAATCTTTCTACATCTGCATTTATACAAATGGAATTTGTCACAACGATAGATTCAGCCAAACTGACAACCACTAGGGGTGCTGTTATTGTAAATCTACACACAAGAACACCTCAGCAAAGGAAGCAAGAAGTCCCCCTTATCCAGCATACATAATGCTGTGAATACAGAAAGGAATGCTTTGTCCTCTTAGTGGCATCTGTAAAGGTCACTAGCCATTGTTTCAATAAATGTGACTTAGCTATTGAGAATGCACAGCATGTTTAAACAACTCCAATTGAAAACTCAAACCCCCCCATGCAATAAAAGGCACAGAGTTTGCCCAGGTGCAGTAACCTATAGCAACTGGTGAGTAGTTTAATTTTAAACAGGTGACCAATAAATGCTTCCTGTTGATTGGTTGCTATAGGTGATTAGACTTTGCACCTTTTATTGCATTTCCCCATATAGCTATTGTCACAGGCGGCGACAGGAAGGGTATTCACCTCTCACTGGGCACAGTATGGGTCAGGTTTTTTTGGCCAAATCACCCCCATTTATAGCAGTGACAGGCGGATAGCATACTAGTCACAGTCTACATACATGGGCTCATCAGGGAAAAAATGCAGTGTGTGATATTAGCCTAATGGTTTTTTAATTTGGAAAAAGTGCAGCTTACTACAGATACCTATTATTTACCAGCTAGGCTACATAATTCTAAAGAATCTTATGTACCGAGACAAGGGTTGAGGTGGAGCAGAAGTATAATCAGATTTATTGGTCTAAGGCTAATGCCACACCACGCGTATGGCGTATATTTTCGGCAAGCCAAAAAACGATTGCCGAAAATACGTGCCATACGGGCCATATGCTCCTACCTGTGCCTGCCTCCGAATGAATGGAATACACTTGGGTGCATGCACATGTAGCCGCAAATCTGCATAAAAATGCGAGTGTTTTTATGCGGATATCGGCTACATGTGCCTGCACCTAAGCGTATCGTTTTTTGACTAGCCGAAAATATACGCCATACGCATAGGGGCACATTTACTAATCCACGAACATCCGAAAAGCGTCCGAATGCATTTTTTCGTAATGATCGGTATTTTGCGACTTTTTCGCAAATTGTTGCAAATTTTTCGAGCTACAATTCGCGAAAGTCGTAATGGCTATGCAAAAGTCGCGACAATTCACGAAAGTCATAATGGCTATGCAAAAGTCACGACAATTCACGAAAGTCATAATGGCTATGAAAAAGTCGCGACAATTCGCGCAAGTCGTAATGGCTACGAAAAAGTCGCAACGGTGACGAAAAAAATCGCAAAAAATACGAAAAAGTCGCAAAATGTTCGTTTCCAATCCGATTTTTTCCCATTCAGGATTCGGATTAGTGGATTAATAAATCAGCCCCATAGTGTAGCATTAGCCTAAAGGTTCACACCAGCAACTATCAATTACATGTGGCTGGTGTAATGCAGTTATGGTATGCTGCTGTAGTTTTTGTACTAATCTCTAATCTTTGTCTTTCTACTCTGTCTTAAACCAACTATCTTCCAGCATGATATCGCACTCACCTAACTGGTATCTAAACTACATTGTGAATGTTGATTGCAAAACAATATTTCAGAAGCCTTTAATATAACTAAATTGCCCAGCTGCCTGCACCTCCATTTGGACCAAGATACTTGTGGCTATAAGGTGTTCCTATGACTTTTCTCACTGAAATGTAGAGCATTCCACCAAGTTTGAAAAAAAAAAAAGCTGTAGCCCAGTTAAACTGAAAGTTCCAGTTTTTAATGAAAAAACAGTGTGAAACACACCAACAACTTAAACAACTAGTATAGCAGATCTTGGTTGTACTGCTCTAACACGACATAATACAAAGTTGGTCCTCTATGCCTTCCCCCTGTACATGATAGAGAGCTCTCCAAACTTTACCTTTCTCTAGAATTATATATACATCTATAGTTACACATACCATATCATACTTTGAGATGTTTACATGTGTCCTAGAAGTTTCTGCTTAAAATAATTATAACTGATCAGTACCTCACAAGAAATATGTGAGATACACATGTATTACACACATGTAATATGTACTTTCATTTAACAACAATATCTATGTGCCGTGTCATCATGACATCAAATTATTTCTGTGGTTACAGGTCACCCAGATTCATTTAATCTCCCTCTCTTGCACTGGAATTCAAAGGCCAGGAATGAAAAGGTTTCTGCAGTCTTTGGCTTCAAAAGCTTGCTGGACATATACCTCCTAACATATATATCTATGTATCTATCTCAGATAGAGCGCCATTGTGCCACTGACTCTATTCTAAGGGTTTGAATTGAATTTCTTAGTGTTACCAATGCCAAATGAAAACGCCCCTTTTTTAAATTACACATTTCCCTGAACAGGTGCACAATTTTACATTTATTTATGTGAGCAAAATTGGAGTTCACCTATATAAAAAGGTACAGTTTATGCATATTTTCTCTTTTCTCACTTGAACACTGTTTCCATACAAGGTTCCACTCCAGGGTTGTTTGAGAATGGGTGACACTGTTGCTAGACCTTCCTCCTGAAGGTAATGGCTTCGGTCCTCATACATTCCTTGTTGGTGGTTTAGTTACGAGCTGCTATTACAACAGACAGGGCAACGCCTCCTATTGCCACAGCTGTTGCCCCAAAAAGCCATTTCCAAGGGATTGACTGCGAGACAGAGAAAAGATAATGGCATTTCAGTAATGATCTAAAGAATTCCCAGACCACATCACCACACCAAGACTACCAAGTCCAAATATATTACAGAAATCAAAATGGTGCATATTTATTTTTAGTCTCTACAATCCATACTGGAAATAGCTGCGTAAGTTACATATAGAGTTATGGTAAAACGTGAACAATTTATGTAACTTCCACGAAAACTGCCCTGTCTTGCCTAGAAACTTAACATAACTTATATAGAAGCTGATGTAACTTGCGTATGAAGCAATGGCAATGCAGAGAAGCTTAAACTTAACTTAAAGTAAATTGCTCTGACCCCCAATAAACTTATTAGCACATTGTTTTATTAACTATTTATATGAATTACTTATTATCGAGTAACATCAGCTGTTTTTATTAGAATCTGTTTACTGAATTATATCAGCTACCTACTTCATGAACTTTTCAGCAGTGGACGAACTAGTTATTGGCCCCACAGCAAGATCACTAGGCCCCTAAACTTACACAATTTACATAACTTATGCAAAACCTACTTTACATAAGAAACTTACATAACCTACATATCAAGCAATGACAATTCAGACCAGGGGCAGGTAGGTGGGTAGGGATTAATTTATTAGCATACCAACTATTTAATAAACTAACTAGTTATTGGGCCCCCAGAGCTTGATTACTTGGCCTCTAAACTAACTAACTCAATATAGGTTACTTACACTAAATCTCAAGTTACTTCAAAGAAACTTATGTAACATGGGTATCAAGCAATGAGAAGGCAGAGCAGTGTGCTAGGGGCAGGTTGATAGGCAGGGTTTAAACTTAGGGCTCCACTGACCCCCAATGAACTAACTGTTAATAAGCAAATTAATTAATGGAATTGTTTATATTAACAACCTATTATAGTGTAACAGCAGCTGTGTTTTTGGAATCTATTTACTGAATTATATGTCATGTAATGACTGGTTATCAGGCCCCACAGTGAGATCAAATGTCTTGGGAACAAGACATTTGCCATGAACCTATATTGCAGCTGCTTATCAGTCCCATTGGACTCCCTTTAGTTCCTGGTCCTCCATCTGTTGCTCTGTTCCCTCTTTACTTGACCCCCTGATTTTCCACGAAAGTATGAGTACACAAGGGGCATGGCCAAAAAATGTTGGTACTGCATGCTTGTGTAGGAAGTGATGGGCGGGGGGGGGAATATAAATAACTTTCACGGGGCCCCAAAGTTTCTGATGGAGGCCTAGTCCACAGCTCTGGAATCACTCCCTAGAACAAATACTACAGTCTGTACATTATCAATTGATTATTTTTTCTCCTCTACTATTTCTGTGAGTGCTCGCTCGCTCAAATCTAAATTAAAGGACATGTCAACCCCAAAAATAATTTTATGCCTGATAAAAGAAAGCATAATCAATTTATTAAAAGTTATTAGCGCTTTAAAAGTTATTTGTAAATGTAATTGCTATAGAAAGCAGCAATTGCTAAACTGGTTGTTACTTTTTAAACAATGTGGCAAGTGCCAGGCTCCTCCAGCAAGCAGGTCTGTAAAATCTGCTGGCTTCCAATGCCAGAGCCACCAAGGCAGAGAATATAAAGAACAGACAGACACTGCTTCTAATAGCAGCTATATATACAAATAACTAAAACACCATTACAAATATGTAATGAATGTATACTGCAATGTTGCTTAGAATTATGTTTTCTTTTATTATGCAAAAAATTATTTTTGGGGTTGACATATCCTTTAATACAGCAGACAGCTCAGACAGATTTGGGGTCATAGGTTTGATTTCATAGCAAGTAAACAGAAAATAAGTTTTCCCCCATGTTTGTGTTGGTTTCCTCCAGATACACTCCAAAATAATTTCTCCCACATTCCAAATCTTTCTGGCACATTTACTAGTTCCTTGTAAAATTGACCATAGTGCAAGTGTGAATATGATAGTAACTTCAGACCGTAAGCTAAAGAGCACAAAGTTACAACACTCGTAACAGCAAAGGTATCCATTTCTCAGTTTTGGGGATCTGCCCTATGTGCACTCTGACAAGCTATTCCTGTCAGTCAGCCAGACAGTATAACCCACCATGCACGCACTGACTGGAAATCCATTGTAGAAACAGGAATACATAAAGGAAAATTCCAACACAATGCAGAAACAGTGGTGAGATATAAAAACAAAATACATGTTTAGCCTATTACCCAAGAAGACTTGGAGGCAGGCTTTGTGGAAGCGCTGCCTGGATTCCCCAGCATCTTCTTGTACATGGCACTTTCTACATTCCGCTGATCTGTGTGCTTTTTTACTAGCCTGGAAAGTTCAGCATGGATTGTCTAGAAAAGGAAGAGAATCAGTGAACCAACTTGCATGCTGACTAATAATATTGTAAACAATCTTGTGAGTTAAGGGTAGTCTGAACAAATGTTGGAATGCATAGGTGGCTAGAGCCCATGAAGTCTGGATATCACTGCTCACGTACCAAAAACTAGCTATGATTAATACCTTTGTTTGACTGGATATTTCAGCCATGAGTCATAACATAAAAATTCTTGACAACTCTATAAAAGGAATGCATAGTGTATCTACATGTAGGGTATACATTTAAGGTGTTTTTTCTCAGACAGCAAAAGTGAGAGTAAAACATATTGGCTGTGCATTCTTGTGGCCTCTACATATTAATCCCTATACATGCTGTTATTATTGTTCAAGGGTATCTGTCACCTAGACATAAAAAGCTGAATAATAAAAGTTATTTTCAAATTAAACATGAAACACAAATTCTCTCTTTATGAACACATCAATACCTGTTACAAGGGTATTTGAAAATTTCAGCTGTCAAACCTATATTGCCTGTAGAAGCAAGACTTTCACTTTCCATTCAGCACTTCCTAGGGGTCACTGCTTACCGTTTGTGTAGCATGGGCATGGCCAGCAGGTCCCCCTTTCTGATGCATACACATTACATTGGAATAATGCAAAGATTGGCTGAATAACAGAGTTTACAAAACAGCACGTCTATGTGCTTAAATTGTGGATTGTAGAAAGAATGAAGGAAAGGAGATTTAAAAAATGTTTTAGTGTCAGTTAAGTTTATTTTGCTAGATAAACACAATAGTAAAGAGTCTGAAATTATTTTTTCTTAGGGTGATAAGTTCCCTTTCAGGCCCTCTTCTATTCAAACAAAATGCCTGGTTGCTAGGGTCAGTGAGCCTAGCAAACAAATAGAAATTTGAATCTCAAAATTAAAAGCTGCAGAAAACGAAATGAAGACTAAAAAAATAGTAAAATTGCAGGCAATACAATATCAATTGTCAATACAGTGCTAAAAAGTTATTTAAACACACTTGACATAACATCAAGTACATATTAAAATGCCATCAGGTAAATAAGCAAAAAGCTGAAGCTTTAGGTTCTGACATTTAACAATTCATAGTGCCCATGTCAGGCAACATAAACTGATCAATTATAGTTCTGCTACATAATAACACTGATTTACCTTATTGGCAGGCTCCAATTTCAAGGCCTTTCTTAGGATAGTTATAGCATCGCTGTACTCCCCTTGCTGTGCCAACACCTGAAACAAACCCAATAAATAAAATTGGTTCTGCATGCCACAGAAAAAAAAAGTTTTGTGGCAAAAAGGGCATTAGCTCTCCCACTAAATATATTCAATTATTTTAAAAGAACTGGCTTGTTCAATTAAAACTATTAGAGGACTCATTTACTACATAGAAGCAATCGTGGTCACATTAAAGGAATTTTGTCATGTAATAAAATTGTAATTGTGGACTAGGGAGAAATAGCTTTTGTACCCACTCAGTTACAAAAATATTAATAGTAGGGAGTATCTATAGAACTTACCTTTCCTTTTCGGAACAAAGCCTTAATATTTTCAGGCTGATGCTCCAACACCATGTTACAAGATTTCAGGGCAGCCTCATAATGGTCTAATTTCAGCTGAGATGCAGCTAGGTTGTTCAGACATTTAATTTTGACATCCAGTAGGGATGCTTCTTCTTCTAAGCTGAATTCAACTATAGAGAAAGTAGAGCCAAAATCAGAACCAAAATCATTTTTACGGGATAACTGCCTATAGATGAAAAAAATTACTTAGTTATTACTAAGATATAATATCACAAACCTTACACCAATAATATGATCACATAATTCTGATGATCCCATTTTTAATATCAGTAAATGGTCATGGGCAAAATATTAAAAAATAGTTATTATTTCACTTTCACTTTCAACACTTACTACAGGTCACTGCATTTCTCAAATTCCCCCCTTCCTCACTATCAATAATTGAGTAGCACGTTCATGGCCATCAGGTCCCTCTTTCTGGTGCATACACATTTTTTTGGGATAATGCAAAGACTGACTGAAGCTATATAGATGATATATTAAACCAGGGAGAGGTCAAACTGCTTTGTTAACTGAAAAGCCATGTGGTAGCACATGTTTATTTAAAAAAAGGCATTACTGACACTTCAGGTGAAGCTTGATGTCGGGCTTTGCTGTAGCCAAGCTTAAAACATCTCAAGAAATTGGAGAATGTTGTATAGCTAGTTACAAAAGTGGTAACGGTCTCAGTTTTTTAAATAGCTCAGCAGAGATGTCCATGACACTTTGAAATATATTTATTCATAATAATTTGTGTGTGAGCATTTGGTAAATTCACCAGGTAGGTACACTGTCCCCTTGGAGATTACATAAGGAATATTATGTATATGTTTGGCTATAATTTATTAGGTTCATTCCTCTGTTCCTGTTTAGCTATTCATATTAATTAACCAGCAGCCTGGAAAAATTGGTCAAACTTTTCTGTTACTATAATACAACCTTTATGTCTGTTGTATAAATCCTAAAACGCTGTTTGATCATATATTGCTTAACTCTGTGTGATGTAATAATATAACACTATTAACCGGACAGCCAAGCAACACATAAGAAAAATGCATGAAGCCACACAAACATAAATAAATAAGAATCAGTAAAATAATATACCTGTACAACAAATGCTGCTCATTTTGGGACTCTTTGCTTCTACCTTAAGACTATAATTTCAGTTTTTACAGGGCAAAACTAGAAGCAAATTTTATAACTGGCTGTTATTAATGAATACATTAATTAAACATTTGCATCTACTTAGATTTCCCAATAAACACAGAACCTTACTAAATCCTAAAACAAAAAACTGTAGTACCGTGTTATCCAGTGTCAAAAATAATTTATTGGCCAACAATAAAAATACATTGCAAGCTGACGAAGGGCCCTTACAGCTCCAAAAGCTAGCAATGTATCTTTATTGTTAGCCAATATAGGTATAATTTCTACAGTACTTTTGTATTTGTGTTATTTTTATTATTACTAAATTCTAAAAATGCTAAACTCAGTGCAGGATTGACCTTTGGAGCTTGAATTCACAACATTCAGTGCGATGTCATAGGAATTTATAGCAAAAACATAGTCTGCTTGCTGGTAATAGAAATTGCCCCGTTCCCGTTTCTTGTTGGCCAAATTCAGCTTCTCCTGTCCAGAAAGGTTCTCCAGATCTGGTCCATCCTGAACATCCAGCAAGGCCACTTCAAGGTTCAAGTTGGAGTTGGGTGGAATGTCTGGACTCCTAAAGAATAGTTCATGAAAAATATTACTAATACATATCAGGATCATTGTTGGCAGTCATAAAATAAATAAATATTTATTAAATGGCATGAGCTGAATTTAGATAGTATAAGCCCCATGTGAAATGTACAGAAAAGGAATATGATTGTATTTTCACACAAATTATTTTTACTTTTGTATCACCAGCACAGATATGATAAAGGAGAACCTGCACCTGGATATTGTGCAACATATAAGGGTTCATTTACGTCCACAAGCTCATTGGGCAACTTGCAGTTTTACCTGCTGTCAGTTGCTTGTGAAACTCCTTTCATTCAGGTGCCTATGTCAAAATGTGCTTTTTGCACTTCTGCATAGTTGTGTTCAGTCCTTTCTGCCTACTGATGCATGGTAACATGAGCAAACACCACCTTCTGACCAGGCGGTAGCTCCAAGGTTCCCTCAGCACCTTTTATCAACAGGCACACCCATGTACATCAAAAAATGGAAATGTTGCCCAGCAGACTTAAAAATATTTTGCACAACTGCCTCCAATTTGTGCATGCACAGTTTCATCTGTTTTGGCACATCGAAAGCAACTGCAGTAGGTGCAGCACAATTGTGTCCATAAAAATGCCTGTCAGCTTTAAAGAAAATCTCTATACCCCCAGAGTAAATCAACAGACGGTTTATATCATATTAACAATCTTACCAAACTGAAATATATGTTTCAGTAAATATTGCCCTTTAAATCTTTTACCTTGAGCCCCCATTTTGTGATCTCTGTATGCTCCCTCACACCTGGGAGCAAAAAACAGAACTTTGGCCATTAACTGGCTGTGTGACCTAACATGTATGTGTGCCTTTGGTTTGTTTATTGTGCACCGTGAATCGTATGATCCCAGGGGGCAGCTTAGTACTTAAAATTGCAATTTTCTCTTTGGGATTACCCAATGTCATGTACTGTTAAATATTATTATTTAAAATTATATAAATATTATTATAAAAATGGTTTATTTAGATGAAGGATTTTACATATGGGCTGTTTTATGCAATATTTGTTTTTTATAGAGACCTATATTGTTTGGGTGTATAGTTTCCCTTAAGTATTTATTTAAGATTTCCTCAAACTAACTTATATCTGGCTAAAAGTACCTGGCAGATTCGATTTGGTCTTACTGGCTGCTTCCAACAGGAGTGGTTAATTTGCCAATTGTGGTTTTATCATGTAGCCAGTAAAATACAGTAAAAAAAGGAATGGTGTGCAGCATTCTGTTGCTTAAAGGAGAAGGAACGGTAAAAACTAAGTAAGCTTTATCAGAAAGGTCTATGTATATACAGCCATTAGCACTCATAGAAACATAGCACTGACTTCTCTGTCAAAAGAAACAGGATTTGTTGTCTCTGTTTTCCAAAGACAAGCAGCTCTCTCCTCCCCCCCCTCCCTCAAGAATGCTAAGAACTCCCCCCCCCTTAGGAATGTGGATCTGAGCCAATCAGCAGGAAGCTTCCTCATAGTCTTACAAACTAGGCATGTACAGTAGTCTTGGACTTGGTGCAGGAGCGTGGCATTATGGGAATTTTCTTTACAGATTTTTTTTTTCCTATGAGGCTTCTGATCATCTGAACGGGAGAAATATGAAGAGACTTAAAGGAGAAGGAAAGGTAAAAACTAAGTAAGCTTTATCAGAAAGGTCTATGTAAATACAGCCATAAGCACACTGAAATACAACAAAAACACTGCACTGAGTTCTCTGTCAAAAGAAACAGGATTTGTTGTCTGTTTTCCTGTGCCAGAGACACGCATCTCTCTCCTCCTCCCCCTCACTCAAGAATGCTAGGAACTTGCTCCCCCACCTTAGGAATGTGGATCTGAGACAATCAGTAGGAAGCTTCCTCATAGTCTTACACACTGAGCATGTACACCTGTTTTGATCTTGGTGCAGGAGCGAGGCATTATGGGAACTTTCTTTACACAGCTCAGTGGGTTTTGTTTTTTACTATGAGGCTTTGGATCATCTGAACAGGAGAAATATGAGGAGACTTAAGGGCACTATTAAGAGAACTGGATGTATGCCTGCAGCCTTTCCTTCTCCTTCAAAGCTTGACCTCAAAAAAAATAATTTTGGTTGGTGCAGGTCCCCTCTGAATGAGAAAATGCTAACAATGACTTCTATGGTATTGTCCTTTTTTACTGAATATACCTTGTGCCTTTTCATCATGTGTATGTATATCTTTATTTATAAAGCGCTACTTATGTATGCAGCGCTGTACAGTAGAAAAGTTTGTAATGTGTTGCATGGCAATACATGTTCCATGAAATACCACCAATGATTGCCAATCTTAATGTGTTGAAAATAAACTCACCTGCCTTCCTTTCCATAACAGTACTTGGCATCTGATGCAATGAGCGAAGTTTCTTCTGCCTCCATGAGCTGAACACACAGGTCCAGGGCCTGCACAAACACATATATGCAAAAGCTCAGTATACAGACTAGCTGAAGATAAATTCTAAACATGAATAAAGGCTAAATAACTAATGTTTATCAAACAGACATAAGACGCTCAAACAAGTTTGACATATATCTCAATAAATCTAAATATCTATATATCTATCTATATATCTAAAATATTATGAGACTATGATTCAACTTATTATCTTAGATAATAAGCAAAGCTTTAAGACCTAAGGTCAGAGTGCCCCTGGTGCCATTAGTCAAGTTCAAGAGGGATTTTATGGGTATTTTCACATGTCTACAGATACAATTCACACTTGTGACCACTAGAGGTCACCAGTGACCCTGGAATGCATTTTCACTCAATTTTTATAGTGTAAGGCAGTAATCCCCAACCAGTGGCTCGTGTGCAACATGTTGCTCACCAACCCCTTGGATGTTGCTCCTGGTGACCACAATGCAGGTGCAAATTTTTAATTTCCTGGCTTGGAGGCAAGTTTTAGTTGCATAAAAACCAGATGAACTGCCAAACTGAGCCTCCTGTAGGCTGCCTGTCCAAATTGCCAATAACAGCTTTTATTTGGCCCCCCAGGAATTTGCAATGCTTGTGTTGCTCCTCAGCTCTTTTTACATTGGAATGTGGCTCACGGGTAAAGAAAAAAATGTTGGGGATCCCTGATTTACACATTTTCACATCCTAATACGTTTATAGGCTTCAAATAAAAATGTCTCTAAGAATGTAAGCGTCCAGCTAAACCTAAAGAGGATTTACATTTTTGCCGGTGGGATGGTATTTCGGGGAGATTAGTCGCTTGCCAACAGGGAGATTTGTCGCGGGCGACTAATCTCCCTGTGTGCCAGAGCCCTTACTGGCACAAAAAGCAATTTTCAGCCTATTGCCCTATCATATTACTTGAGTGGGAAGTACCTGACAGCAATAGTGATACCAATTCAATTAAGTCAGGGTTTCCCAACCTTTTTTACCCATGAGCCACACTCAAATGTAGAAAGAGTTGGGGAGCAACAAAAGCATGAAAAATGTTCATGAGGGTGCCAAATAAGGGCTGTGATTGGCTATTTGTTAGCTCCTATGTGGACTGGCAGCCTAAATAAGGCTCAGTTTTGCAGTACAACTGGCTTTTATGCAACCAAAACTTGCCTCTAATCCAGAAATTTAAAAATAAGCACCTGCTTTGAGGACACTGGGAGCAACATCCAAGGGGCTGGGGAGCAACATGTTGCTCACGAACCACTGGTTGGGGATCACCGAATTAAGTGGAAGGTGTGAGGAACAGTTTTAAGCACTTTTTAGCAGAAAATCAGCCTTAATGTTAGGTGCTATGGTTTGACTGTTTTATTTTTCATTTTTGTTGTTTTCATCCTGCTTATGCAGCCCTGCAGACCCTGAATTCAAAAGGCAGATATGAACTTAAACAACTCAAGTTGTGATGGTACTTGTAATAACTTAATATTCCTTAATAACATCCATTTCAATCTAAGGGTGGTTAATGGTGTATACCAGTTTTATACAATCCAGTGTATTAAGTGCATATCTATACCTTTGACTACTATACTCACTGCTTTGCCAAAGAATTACCTGAATGACATCTCCATCTCCCAGTGTAAAGGTAAGAGTTTCTTGTTCTTCTACTACATTTCCATCCTCCAGCATGGACTTTAGCCCCACGGTAACATCCTGTCCTTTTCTTGGTCTACTGTCAGCACCCTTTCCAGAGATTAAAATCTTCTTTTTCAAGATCCCATTACCTGGGTAGACATTTATATTATCACAACAAGTACCAAGCTACAACTTGCCAAAAAAATGCCAAGTAGAAGTGTAACAGAAAGACTACGCACAGAATGAGCTAAAGACTTTGGTAATATAACATATAGCCATACCAGCATACTTTCATGGTATTTCCCTGAACAGACTACCAACAAATAAAAGCAATAACTGTATGATTCCATTACTGGTCATTTTCAGTTGACAATATGAAAGACATAGGAGCCAACTTTAAATACACTCTCAAAGCAAAAAAAGTGGAAATGTGCCCAACGTGTCCACTTTGTTTGCTTTGAGAGTGTATTTAAAGTTGGTTTGAACACTATTGTTTTATCCTTGAGAAAGGTCCTGTTGAGGACAGAAAGATCGAATTCTTTTAAAACAATATGTCTAAAATAAACTTGTGATGATTTCAAAGGGTGTGCTGGTCACGGAATATTTATTGCTAAATACTTAAAATTTGGCTGTGCACCCCGCAAGGTTACAAGCTTTGGAGTGCAGACACTATAAAGACTGATATATATATATAAGACAGTAGCATGTCTTAAAGTAGGCTGAATGGACATATGGATACTTTTTAATTTGCTGAATATTGTCTCCCCTTTTTCCAGTTTGATACATATTAATATACATATTACATATAAGGCTATATAAACATGCGTTTCCTTTTTCTAAACTTTTGGTCTTCCTGCTATAAAATGAATGAGACATTTGCACTGGACCTTTGAAAAATATAGCATTTAAACACACACAAATTCCAGAGATCCTGGCACAAAGCATGCAGAATTGCTAATGAGGTCTCAGCGCTGGGATTCACAATTCACTATCTTGTTATTCCACCTGTGCTTAATAAAAAGATTTAAAGCCTTCTGGGCCACTCATTCCACCTGTCCCCAAACATGCATCATTTCCCCATATCCTGCTGTCTTTCCATAGTAAATGCCTTCTCTCCACACTGGCTTGTTGAAGTAACCCAGCATCTCATAAATCATTTCCTCCCGTCATACTCACTGCCTGTAATGGCTTCCTCTGGGCCTCCTATATTTCACTTGGGTGACAGTTAATATATTCCCAGCATCAGAGCTCTGTGCTGAAGCTTGTGGCAGGTTGACTATTAATGGCTTTGTGAATGGAAATAATCATTGGCTCTGGCTCACCTTGCCGGCTGTCTGAGGCAGGCACAGTGTTTACCACGACTCATGAAAAGAAATTTTAGGAACATAATGAGCCAAGTCTAGTGGACCATTTTTTCTTAACGACATGTATATGCACATGAATTATTTTTGGCAAAATGCTGGCCTCTTGTTAATTTAGAAAATATAATGAGTCACATAATTATCCCTTCATTCAATAAATATTCAGTTGAAAAAAAACATACAAGACAAATAATAGTGTATTCTATTATACATTTTTGTTTTGCTTGCCTTTGCCTAGTTTCCCTTGACTCATTGGAGAGGTATAATTCTCTAATTCCAGCAGCCTGGGGTCTAGTCAGTTAGGTCCACATGATTATCTTTAAGAGCATTAGGTCCTTTAATGGAAGCAGTAGAGGAGGATTTATGCACATTATTTATAAAAGCAAAAATGCAGAACATAATTCCAGAACCTCATAAGGTCAAAATGGATAAGAGGGTCAAGACTAGATTAGGATACTTTATGACTAAAACAAATGGTTCTGCTAATGTGAATTTGGATAAAGGGGAACTATCATGAATGGGAATGTGCTTAACTTGGCTCAGTTCTGACAGGCAGCTTGTGTTCTGAGCAGAGAGGAGTGGTCCAACCATTCTTGACTGACATCTAAAATTCAATTCCCACCTGCCCATCTTTCCTCTCTGATAGAAAACCTGAAAAGGACTTTGAAGAAGGTCTAAAAATTCAACCCAATTCACCAACAAACACTAAGAACATGGTCATTTATTAGAAAAACGTGAAAGAAGCTGCATATCACTTGATTTTTCTTTGCTGAGCAGCAGCAATCATGTTATTTTGCAAAAAGGCTCAGCAAATTGAAACAAACATGCCAAGTGAGCTGGCATGTAATTCTGAGAGTTGTAGTTTAACACTTTAGGGCATCCACTTGTACATTCCCATAAAACTGCAATTTGCCTTATGTATAACTTATAAATAAATGTTGTAGGAACGGTAACTTGAGCTACTGTTTTCTCAATACTATTGTAGTTACTCTATTTATATGTATGCAAGAATATATGGCCATTTTGCCCCCTCCCCCCACCTGACTGAACTGCGTGCCAAAACACACGTGTGGGGCTGGGGGGTGGGAGTGCATGATGCTGGTGCAGGGCCGAGGTGGCCGACCGGGTTGCCTAGGGCGCCCGGTCGGCTTGGCCCGCCCCTGGAGTAAATGCTACAGACTGAACAGGTAGGCCTGATTTGACTTAGCTGGCCAATGAACAAGCCGGAAAGCCTGGCTAGTCAGTCTACAGGAGAGCTCTGACTGAGAGACATAGAGAGGTGTCTGTGAATCCAACATACAGGAATCTATGTGCCTGTACACACACAGTTGCCTGTACAGAAGTCTGTAATATTGCTGCAATTGATGTGTCACTCTCACTGGTATGAAGGAAGTCTCTTTTATACACTATTTTGTTACACCTGTATCTGGCTACTGAAGTAAGATTTGCATCTGCAGGTGTAAATTGCAGGAGGGTGACTGGCAGCGGATCTAAGCCTGCTGGTGGGCAGCACAAACCCAAATGCAAAAGAGCCTGAAGTGCTGTGTATATGTGGATATAAAGGATATAAACAATAAGCTGCTATACTGTTATATGTAGAAATGCAGCTTCATTAGCACCCAGCCCAGCTCCATTCCTTTAGGGCTCTGGCACACGGGGAGATTAGTCGCCCACGACAAATCTCCCTGTTCGCGGGCGACTAATCTCCCCGGATTGCCATCCCACTGGCGAAAATGTAAGTCGCCGGTGGGATGGCAAACGCTGCGCAGGCGATTTTGGCAAATTGGCGAAGTTGCATTTTCAGCGATTTGCCAAAATCACCTGCGCACCGTGTGCCATCCCACCGGCGACTTACATTTTCGCCGGTGGGATGGCAATCCGGGGAGATTAATCGCCCACGAACAGGGAAATCAGCTTTCACTCTGCTCTGTCACTCACACATTTCTGCATTACCGACTCAAACTAGGGAGCCAGAGATTCTGGAGGGTGGGGGATGGGAGAATGCTTCAATAATTAGCCATAACTTTGTACCTGTGCACAAAGTTTGTTTAGACATTGTACTTTCAGTGTTATAAAAACATTTTTCATGATTATTCCCCTTTAAGGATTACAAGCATTGCATATTGCCATTGTAACCAGTTTTTTGTGCATTGATTGTGTGGTTAATAGAGCTGTAGAGGTATTTAAATGCATAGTGATGCTGCCAATATGTATCGAGCTGTTATGAGAGCAAATATATTATTTAGGTTTAAATTATATAATAAAAATTGGGTTTCATAAAACATTGCAAATGCTGCTTTTCTATAATTTACGAGGATTTATTTTCATTTTTTATTGCTCTTGCCCAGGAGACTATAATAAGAAAATTAAACAAGTTAAACTGCATCTTATTTTACTGTAAAAGACACAAAGAGAAGAAACCAGCAACACATTTTCTATGTTTGTCCAATAGTAATTATATTTTTTTAGACAAATAACAAAACTATGCCTCAGATCCAGAGATTTCCTTTTTCAAAATCACTATCAAATTGCATCAGTGGCTGATCTGGTTTGGTTCTGCTCAGCGATACAGACAGGAGGCATTGTTACAAAAAAGACAGCAATGTCTATTGGTTAAGCTAAGCTCCCCCAACATCAGTAATCCTGATAATCACATATGTGCTCATTAGTGGAAAACTGTGTAGGACAGTGCTGTCCAACTTCTGTGGTACCGAGGGCCAGAATTTTTCCGGCCTCCATGGTGGAGGGCCGATAATGGAAGCCAGTTTGACCACTCCCCCTTTTTAAACCACACCCACTTAAAACCACACCCATGTTATCACAAAAGCTTTTAAGACTATACCCACATTAATGGAGGTAGCGCAGCAAAACCCAAAATGGTTGGTGCTCACTGTAGGGATATCACCCTTGATTCATATGTGAAAGAATTATATCATGTCTTATTAAGACTCAACCTCCTCTTCCCCTGTGGATAGCACAGCAACCCCCAGCACATAATTACACATCTTAGGGACCATATAATGACTATTTTAAAATCTATCAAACTCCCAGAACAAACCCCTGCCAGCTTCACCTCCCACAGGCAGCATAGGGCAGGCAGAGTATGGCACACACAGGCAGGGTAGGGCAGGCAGAGTATGGCACACACAAGGCAGCACAGGGCAGGCAGAGTATGGCACACACAGGCAGCATAGGGCAGGCAAATTATGGCACACACAGGCAGGGTAGGGCAGGCAGAGTATGGCACACACAGGCAGGGTAGGGCAGGCAGAGTATGGGACACAGGCAGCATAGGGCAGAGAGAGTATGGCACACATTGCCTGCCCTACCCTGCCTATGTGTGCCATACTCTCTCTGTCCTATGCTGCCTGTGTGTATGGCACACATAGACAGCATACACTGACACAATGCTGGCACTGCTCCTACAGTCTGAGGTGTGAACAGGGGAACAATATGCGTGATTAGAGCCTGAGCCTGAGGTGTGAACAATGCAGGGGGGAACAATGTAGGGATTAAAAGGTGTGAACAGTAGAGGAGATTACATATTTAAACAATACAGGGGGATTACAGGCTGAATATGAGGTGTGAACCATGCAGGGGGCGATTTAATCTCAGTACTGATACCATTTAAAGCTTCCACAAAGGTAAACCATCAAAGCAGCCAGACAGGTGGGGGGCCACAAAGAGGGGGGTCGCCAGTTGGACAGCCCTGTTTTAGACCATACACATTAAGATTAGAACATTTAGAATTAGAAACTGAAATATATTTGAACATAAAAGAAAAGAAGGAATCCTTTCTGAATATTAGTTTAAAGGGATTCTGTCGTGATTTTTATGGTGTACTTTTTAATTCTAAATTACACTGTTTACATAGCAAATAATTCACTCTACCATTTAAAATGTTATTCTTGTACCAACTAATGCAATTTTTTTTAGTTGTCATATTGGTATGTAGGCAGCCATCTCATTGCATTGTGCCTGATTCCGAGCTTTCAGAAAGAGCCAGCACTACACATTAGAGCTGCATATAACTGGAGGAGTCCCAAGATGGATTTCTTACTAATGAGTGCTATTCTGATATCTACCACTTTTAGCAATACAGGTGTCAGGGAGCTGCTATCTTGCTACCTTCCCATTGTTCTGCTGATCAGCTGCTGGAAGGGGGGTGATATCACACCAACTTGCAACTCAGCAGTAAAGTGGGCTGAAGTTTATCAGAGCACAGGTCGCATGGCTGTGGCACCCTGGGAAATGAAGAATATGGTTAGCCCCATGTGGCATTTCAAAATTAATTTAAAAAAAAAAAAAAAAAATAGAGTCGCAGGATTCTGCTGGAAAAGTTCTATTAACTGATGTTTTAACTGTGTTTTGAAAAAAAACATGTTTTCCCATGACAGTATTCCTTTAATATATACAAAAAAAACCTTTTTTATGTAAATGGAATATTGTTTTTTTATGCCCACCAACTCCTAAATCCACAATGTTGGATAAGGAAAGAACAGAGAATAGAACTCAGAAGCCTGAAAAGTATTTGTTTTCCACTTAGGTCCATTAATTATAAACATGAAAGGAGAAGCACTTCATTTCTTTTTCTTATAAATGTTGCCAATACATTTTTTTTTTTGCTAGATTAACCAACAAGTAGTTACCTAGAACATCCAGCCATTCTTCCTCCTCTTTTGCAACTGTCTGTTGTGTATTTAAATCATTGTCTGCTGCAGGCTTCTCCTTCTTATCTACATCCTCCAGAAGTGGAAGGTCGCTCAGATCATCTTCTTCCACTGCGCTGTCTATTATTTCAAAATCCTCTGTGCTCTCCAGAAGAGCTGGGTTTGGCTCAGTCCTCTCACCTGGATGGATTTCAATTGTTTGTTCTCCTTGTTCATGAATATCAATTGTATCAGAGATTGATTCTTCTGCAGAGGTCATCTCTAGTTCTTGGCAAGAAAAGAGTGTGACCTGCACAAAAAAAGTTAAAAAATGAAGCCTTGGAACACTAGGAAGGTTTTGGGAAGTAGCAGGAACTGATTTACAAATACTGGAGAAACAGAAGGTGCCACTGGTGGTGGTGGGGAAACGACAACTGGCACAAATATGTGTTCAAATTTTGCACAACAATCTGCCATGCCTCATATTTATTTTATTTTATTTCTGCCAAAAAAAAAAAAAAACACTTACAACAGTGGAATATAACTACAGCAATTCAGATAAAGTGTTGGTAAATACAGGTATGGGATCTATTATTCAGAATGCTTGGGACCTGGGGTTTGCAAGATAAGGGATCTTTCCATACCATATGTTTACAAAACAATGTGACATAAACCCAGTTGGAATGTTTTTCCACTAATTTGAATTTAGGCAATTTAGTTACTTTTTTCTTTATTTAGAGAGAAAAGGGCAATTGTATTTTTTTTTAATTATTTGCTCAAAATGGACTCTATGGGAGATGGTCTTTTTGTAATTTGGAGCTTTCTGAATAATGGGTTTCCAGATAAGGCCTCAAAAAAAGCAAATGGCACTCAGGACTACAAACAAGGGTAAAACCCTTTTAAAAGTTTTATTGCGGAGGTGCAACGTTTCGGGGCAATGTGACCCCTTTATCATGCTTGATAAAGGGGTCACATTGCCCCGAAACGTTGCACCTCCGCAATAAAACTTTTAAAAGGGTTTTACCCTTGTTTGTAGTCCTGAGTGCCATTTGCTTTTTTTGTTGCTACAGTG